>NW_017189517.1:12204230-12367177 GCF_001704415.2 Capra hircus
AGCTACAAGGGCTCAGTTAAAAATGTTAGCTATATTTCTAGTTAAGCTAGCCCTCAAGATTCAACTGTTATAAATGGCTTTGAGTTCTTCAAGGAGAGACGTAATAGTAAAAGATGGTGTTGCTACTGTAATTAGTCCTTCAGGTATAAAATTAGTTACTTGAACCAAATGACTGGGAAATCCTTGTCAACAACTGTTTTCCACCTCAAAAGAAATAAAGGAAGCATATTAACTACTGGGAAAAGAGTCTGCAGTTCATGCAAGGGTCTCTATTGGAGGGCAGTTTTCTTAAAATATTTTGCTGGTTTATAATTAGCTCATGCATCTGATTAATTTAGGGGGAACAAAATCTTCAACTTTGAGAACAAATGTTAAGCTACCATGCTTGAGAAAACCCAACTCCAAAGCCAGTAACTTTGAGTTCACTGCCAACAAAGAGTAATGAAGCTTCCGGGCTCTGGGAAGTCTAGCCGCCAGCTGCCTCAGTACAAAGAGGCCATCAGGCCGGGAGGCAGCCAACAGAAACAGCATGGAATCGGGTCTAATCGGCAGTGATCAGAGAATAAAATGGAAAAGTAAAATGAGACCGCAGTAGGCAAAATGAGGGAACAGTGGAGGCCACAAAGTTAAAGCTTGGAACATGTAATCAAAGTGATTAAAAACTCAAGTCGCATTACTCACCAGCTCTCCAGCTCACCCTGCACCTCCACAATCACAGCCAATTGTCCTGATTTTTCAGAAAGCTCCAACCTAGAAACTTGTACTGGGATATTGAACAGGATTTGCGTGTCCCTCCCCTCTCCTCTCAATACCATGTAGAGACCTAGACTTGATTCATGTCAACATGCAAAAGGTTTGGGTGTCTTCTGCTTGATCACTTGGAAGTAAGAGGCAGGGAAAGTTATGCATAGTCATTAGGGCACAAAAACCGCATACATTCAGCGAACCATCAAACTACCTAGACCACATTCAGAGGTACCTTACAACCATTTAGAACAATCTAGAAGAATGGGCTTGGGATCAACTAAAACAGTCACCTGGGGAGTAGACCTGATTGAAAGCAAAGTGTCTGACACTTGGCCAAGCCACTTGTCTCGAAAAACTCTGATAATATCTTTTGATCATGTGGATTCTCTTCATCATCTAGTCAAGACTTATGGAGCCTCAGACTTTAGAAAATGACTCTTCAGACAAAAATCTACACAGGGTTGGCAGTACGCAAATCAATTCAACAAATATCAATAAAACTTATACGCTGTCAGGCAGTGCTAGGGGATATGCAAGTGAATAAAAAGGAACTTGTAGTCAAAAGTGATTCAAAGCAGATTCAGTAGCCAGATTGCTTGACTTCACCTCATGGTGCCGACACTTTACAGCTTTGTAGCCTTAGACAACTGACTTCTCTTAGTCTCAGTTTCCCCCTCTGTAAAATGGGCATGATAATCAAACCTCCTATGGCTGTAGAGATAATGAAATGAGCTTGCTTATATTCATGTATATAAAGCACTGTGTATACAACTATGGCACATAGCAAGTGTTATATGTGCTTTAGGTATACATGGAAGTTATTAACCATCTTGTGTCATAAACTTCTTGAAGAAGCTGATGAAAACTGGTTCATACTCCAGAGTACATACATATAGATTTGCATCTAATTTTAAGGGCCCTGTGGATCCCCCAAGGCATCACAGACCTGATTTCATAAGATAGATCCCCAAATTGTAATTCCAATAGACTGGGGACCCCAACCCTAAACAATATTAATAGTTGTATTGAGATGACAAACCTTTTTTGTTTCCTACAGTGACGAAGCAGAGTAGTGGTTAAGGACATGGCTGCAGGGTAGGGAAGCTCTAGGTCCAAAGCCTCACTCTATCACTTTGTTGTTCAGTTGCTAAGTCTTGTCCAACTCTTGCGACCCCATGGATTGCAGTGTGCCAGGCTTCTCTGTCCTCCATATCTCCTGGAGTTTCCTCTCTCACTTACTAGTTGTTTAACTAGAGGCAAGTTACTTAAGTTTTCTGAGCCCGACTTCCTCATTTGCAAAAGAGAATAAGAGTATCTACTTCACAAGCTAAAATTGGAAAAATCATGGAATACGTTGGCCCATGTCTGGCAAACACTCCATTAATTGTCACTAGTACTATCATACATAGGGATAGGGCAACAACTCCCACAAAACAAAGAATGATCATCAGGAAGGTTCTGTATTAGGATTAAAATGAGCACCTAAGTCTTTTCTTTTGCAAATGACAAGCTAAAAATTCCCACCTACAACGAAATCTCTATTCATCTGTAGTGGGAGTGTGTACAAAATTCAGTCAGGGCTCACTGTGGAAGAGCAAAGGCAAGAGAACTGGTGTCTAGTGACTTTCTCAAGAAATCAAAGACAGTATATTTTCTTTATTATCACAGTGAGTGCAACATGCCAAGAAAAAATAGGTAGGTGTGACCAATTGGGAGTTTCTTTCCTCCCACCAGACTGCTGAGTATCTCATCACATACTTCGTCACCCAAATCAGCAATGAAAACACTGTTAGCCAACCCCAGTGCATTCAGCAATAGGTTGCTTAATTAAATATGCCACTGAATGGGCTATAGATTTCTATTGCTTCTTCTGACAGGTGAAAGACAGAAGGGACAATTTCCTGGTTTTCATTTAAGATGCATTTTCAATATAGCCTCACAAAGGGTGCCCCAGGCTGCATTAATTTTTATGAGATTTTTTTTTCTAAACCTAAACTTTATACAGAATGAGCTAGTTGATGAAAACAAGCCTAAAGTCAGTAAGGCTCCCTTGTCCCCACACTGAGAACCAACACATGATGGCTAGATGAGGGCAATGTGAATCACAGAGACGATGCTGCGAAGTGGTGTCAGAAAAGCCTCCCCTGTTATTCTTGGTGTTAAGGCCTTGGACTAGGCGTAGGGGATGATCCTCAGTACCTCACTACCCTAGCATTTGTAGCAGTAACGTGTTCTAAACATGTGGGATTCAGAGGTTCAAAATCTGAAAGATGATGCTGTGGAAACTGCTGCACTCAATATGCCAGCAAATTTGGAAAACTCAGCAGTGGCCACAGGACTGGAAAAGGTCAGTTTTCATTCCAATCCCAAAGAAAGCTCAAACTACTGCACAATTGCACTCATCTCACATGCTAGTAAAGTAATGCTCAAAATTCTCCAAGCCAGGCTTCAGCAATACATGAACCGTGAACTTCCTGATGTTCAAGCTGGTTTTAGAAAAGGCAGAGGAACAGAGATCAAATTGCCAACATCTGCTGGATCATCAAGAAAGCAAGAGAGTTCCAGAAAAATATCTATTTCTGCTTTATTGACTATGCCAAAGCCTTTGATGTGTGGCTCACAATAAACTGTGGAAAATTCTGAAAGAGATGGGAATACCAGACCACCTGACCTGCCTCTTGAGAAACCTATATGCAGGTCAGGAAGCAACAGTTAGAACTGGACATGGAACAACAGACTGGTTCCAAATAGGAAAAGGAGTACGTCAAGGATGTATATTGTCACCCTGCTTATTTAATATATGCAGTGTACATCATGAGAAACACTGGTCTGGAAGAAGCACAAGCTGGAATCAGATGCCGGGAGAAATATCAATAACCTCAGATATGCAGATGACACACCCTTATGGCAGAAAGTGAAGAGGAACTCAAAAGCCTCTTGAAGTGAAAGAGGATAGTGAAAAAGTTGGCTTAAAGCTCAACATTCAGAAAAACTGGTCCCATCACTTCATGGCAAATAGATGGAAAGCAGTGGAAACAGTGTCAGACTTTATTTTTCTGGGCTCCAAAATCACTGCAGATGGTGATTGCAGCCATGAAATTAAAAAGATGCTTACTCCTTGGAAGGAAAGTTATGACCAAGCTAGACAGCATATTGAAAAGCAGAGACATTACTTTGCCAACAAAGGTCCATCTAGCCAAGGCTATGGTTTTTCCAGTGGTCATGTTATGGATGTGAGAGTTGGACTGTGAAGAAAGCTGAGCGCGCAAGAATTGATGCTTTTGAACTGTGGTGTTGGAGAAGACTCTTGAGAGTCCCTTGGACTGCAAGGAGATCCAACCAGTCATTCTAAAGGAGATCAGTCCTGGGTGTTCTCTGGAAGGAATGATGCTAAAGGTGAAACTCCAGTACTTTGGCCACCTCATGCAAAGAGTTGAGTCATTGAAAAGACTCTGATGCTGGGAGGATTGAGGGCAGGAGGAAAAGGAGATGACAGAGGTTGAGATGGCTGTGATGGCATCACCGACTTGATGGACATGAATTGAGTATCTCTAGGAGTTGGTGATGGACAGGAGGCCTGGCATGCTGCAATTCATGGGGTCACAAAGAGTCAGACAAACTAGCAACTGAACTGAACTGAACCGAACATGGTAAATGAAGATTTACTTAACCTGGGATTGACCCAGCTTTGCAAAGAAAATTCAGTAGTCACAAAACAATAAAAACAATACAAAGATTTGGGTAAACGATCGAAGGTCTGGAAGTATTGTAAGCTTTCTGGAATATTGAACTAGGAGCTCACTAGGGCCAACTTGAACCCAGGCCCCATCAGTAGCATCAATTGCATGTGATGTGTGGTAAAATATAACACTTTAGAGATCTAAGAACGTGTGCCAGGTTTCCTTGAGAGCTCATCTTTCTGAAACAAATAGAAAAGAAAGAGAGGCTTCCAAAGAGCATTCCCTTCTGGATCAGTTGAGAATTGGGAAGAAACAGCCCCTCCTTTTTCCCACCTGGACAGAACATGCTAGTTGACACGCCCCAGGTCACCTGCTTTCCGGAGCCAAGCAGCACTTGACCTGACAAGGAAATGACAAAGGAGCCCTCCCCAACAACCCCCGTTTTCCCCTTCTTTAGTTTAAGCTGCTGAATATATGATAATATGAGTCCTTAAAGCTGGGATGGCAACAAAACACACTGATAGGGCCCACCCAGTAGCTTAGCAACTGTTTTAATTTCGTTTTGGCTTTTTTCTTTTTTACAGAAGTAGAGAAAAGAAAAAGAGCTTTGTCAAAGTGAATGTCACAGCAGCGTGTTTCTTTCCACTTCACGGGGTAGGGGTGAGGCAGGGCTTGGCGAAATGGTAATGCGGGCTGTGAAGCTTTTCATTCCAAGGGCTAAGGCTGTAAGGCAGCGGGGGGTGGGCAGGTTTCTCTTCTTTTAGAAGGCACTGTGCTGACTGACCCTTCTAGAAAGCACCTTGGGCCTCCCCAGCCTGAGGTCTACTGCAGGTGAGTGGCTATACCTCTTAGTGCCAGGCATTTAAGAAAACATTTGAGAGAGTCCAACCCTGTCTCTAAAAGACACTGTCATTCTGTTTTTCTAAAAGACACATGAAAAAGTTAAAGAGGCAGGGCTAAAGTCGAGTGATCCCCTTACATTGAAGCAGAAAGCTGTGCACTGCCATGGGGCTTAAAGCTGGGTGGGGTAGGGGCTACCAGAAGACCAGGAATGATTCCCATAGATTCTTCTTAAGATTTTTTTGATGTGGACCATTTTTAAGTTTTTATTGAATATTGTTACAATATTGCTTCTGTTTATGTTTTGGTATTTTGGCTGCAAGGCATGTGGGATCTTAGCTCCCCGACCTGGGATTGAACACACCACCCTGCACTGGAAGATAGAAGTCCTAAACACTGGATGACCAGGGAAGCCCCCCCTAAATTTCTGAACCCAGGAGATATGTAAAGAAGAACAGGCAAATGGCCTTCATCATAGAATCGAAGTCCATGTTAAACATGGCAAAAAGGGAACAGAGAGCAAGCTGAAGGCCAAATCACATGACTAGCATTTAGAGAAATGGCAGGGAGGAGAGAGCTAAGGGAGCTTCCAAGGCGTTTCTATCAAGAATAGCTGTAATGAGCTGCATCTACAGTGTGGCCTAAGCAGGAATGCCTGCTCTGATCACTGACAGGAAGACTTGGACCAAGGAGGTCTCAACACTGGCTGTAATCAGCCACAGGTTTGGAGCAAGAGCCAGAGCTGGAGGTAGGGGTGGGTTTAGCTGTGTGGTGGATGCATAGAGTAGATGGCAAGAATACTTACTCCTATTCTATGCCCGAGGAGAACTAGCACAACAAAGATGCCCAGTTTCTGTGCTCCCCATCCAGGGCACTCGGTGTCACCACAAGTTGGAACAGCAGCCTTCCTATTCTGACATCTGTTCCAATGAACCAATCAAGGTTTGGTTGTGAAAATCAGATTCCTCCTTTTCAAAGTGACTTGACTGATCATCTTTGCCTCCTCTCTCTCAAAAAAACAAAAACAAAACAAAAACCCTCACTGACAAAAATAGTCTAAAAACTCTTTTAAAATAAAGAAATATTTCTTACTTTTAATAACTGAAAGCTAGTCAAAAGCAGTTTTCCCCAAGTCTCATGAAATCATAGTTCCTGATTCCCATTCCTATATTCTGGAGGCAAGAGGAGGTATCTGAGTGGCCCCCTGACCCAGACCTCCAATCCCTCAGGCGTTGAATTCTCAGAGTCCAACACTGAGGGTGCAGAAAGCCAAAATAGAGTCTAAATCAGCCATTTTCCAATGAATACAACAGCTACAGTTAAAACTACAAAGCACCTAGTGATACAAATCATTTAACCTTCAACAGAACATGAGAAAGTAGGTACTATTAATTGTCCCTGTTTTACAGACAAAAGAACTGAGCCACAGAGAGTATCAGGAACTTACCAAGGTCTCAAAGTTAATAAGTGATAAAGATCAAAGTATCAAGGGTTTGACCACAGAGTCCATCTTCCTATGTCAGGGTATTCTAGATGAGCTGGCTATCAAGAGTAGCCGAAGTGATTTTTCTGCCTTCTCTGAAACCATGGGCAGGGATGCGAGATCACAGTAGCTTGCTGGCAGCAGTGGAGGAAGAGAGGCAGAAATCCAGTCTCGGCCTACTCTGATAGCCAGCCTCATCTAGAATACACCTGGACATAGCGAAGATGCGACTCTGTTGGTCAAAACCCTTGATACTTTGATCCCTTTATACTTATTAACTTTGAGACCTTGGTAAGTCCTGCATACTCTCTGTGCTCAGTTTTTTTCTTGTAAAACAGGACAATTAATAGGTACCTACAATTTCATCATTTCTGTTGAGCGTTAAATGAGTTTGTATCACTAGGTGCTTTTAAGTTTTTAATGTTAGCTGTTGTATTCATTGGAAAATGGCTGATTTAGACTCTATTTTGGCTTTCTGCACCCTCAGTGTTGGACTCTGAGAATTCAACGCCTGAGGGATTGGAGGGTCTGGGTCAGGGGCCACTCAGATACCTCCTCTTGCCTCCAGAATATAGGAATGGGAATCAGGAACTATGATTTCATGAGACTTGGGGAAAACTGCTTTTGACTAGCTTTCAGTTATTAAAAGTAAGAAATATTTCTTTATTTTAAAGAGTTTTTAGACTATTTTTGTCAGTGAGGGGTTTTTGTTTTGTTTTTGTTTTTTTGAGAGAGAGGAGGCCAAGAATGATCAGTCAAGTCACTTTGAAAAGGAGGAGATCTGATTTTCACAACCAAACCTTGATTGGTTCATTGGAACAGATGTCAGAATAGGAAGGCTGCTGTTCCAACTTGTGGTGACACCGGAGTGCCCTGGGATGGGAGCACAGAAACTGGGCATCTTTGTTGTGCTAGTTCTCCCTCCGGGCATAGAATAGGAGTAAGTATTCTTGCCATCTACTCTATGCCATCACACCACCAGCATAAACCCCACCCCTACCTCCAGCTCTGGCTCTTGCTCCAAACCTGTGGCTGATTACAGCCAGTGTTGAGACCCTCCTTGGTCCAAGTCTTCCTGTCCAGTGATCAGAGCAGGCATTCCTGCTTAGGCCACACTGTAGATGCAGCTCATTACAGCGATTCTTGATAGAAACCCTTGGAAGCTCCTTAGCTCTCTCCTCCCTGCCATTTCTCTAAATGCTAGTCATGTGATTTGGCCTTCAGCTTGCTCTCTGTTCCCTTTTGCCATGTTTAACATGGACTTCGATTCTATGATGAAGGCCATTTGCCTGTTCTTCTTTACATATCTCCTGGGTTCAGAAATTTAGGGGGGGGCTTCCCTGGTCATCCAGTGTTTAGGACTCTATCTTCCAGTGCAGGGTGTGTGTGTTCAATCCCAGGTCGGGGAGCTAAGATCCCACATGCCTTGCAGCCAAAATACCAAACATAAACAGAAGCAATATTGTAACAAATTCAATAAAAACTTTAAAAATGGTCCACATCAAAAAAAATCTTAAGAAGAAATCTATGGGAATCATTCCTGGTCTTCTGGTAGCCCCTACCCCACCCCAGCTTTAAGCCCCATGGCAGTGCACAGCTTTCTGCCCTTCAATGTAAGGGGATCACCTCGACTTTAGCCCTGCCTCTTTAACTTTTTCATGTGTCTTTTAGAAAAACAGAATGACAGTGTCTTTTAGAGACAGGGTTGGACTCTCTCAAATGTTTTCTTAAATGCCTGGCACTAAGAGGTATAGCACTCACCTGCAGTAGACCTCAGGCTGGGGAGGCCCAAGGTGCTTTCTAGAAGGGTCAGTCAGCACAGTGCCTTCTAAAAGAAGAGAAACCTGCCCCACCCCCCGCTGCCTTACAGCCTTAGCCCTTGGAATGAAAAGCTTCACAGCCCGCATTACCATTTCGCCAAGCCCCTGCCTCACCCCTACCCCCGTGAAGTGGAAAGAAACACGCTGCTGTGACATTCACTTTGACAAAGCTCTTTTTCTTTTCTCTACTTCTGTAAAAAAGTAAAAAAGCCCAAACGAAATTAAACAGTTTGCTAAGCTACTGGGTGGGCCCTATCAGTGTGTTTTGTTGCCATCCCAGCTTTAAGGACTCATATTATCATATATTCAGCAGCTTAAACTAAAGAAGGGGAAAACGGGGGTTGTTGGGGAGGGCTCCTTTGTCATTTCCCTTGTCAGGTCAAGTGCTGCTTGGCTCCGGGAAAGCAGGTGACCTGGAGCGTGTCAACTAGCATGTCTGTCTCCAGGTGGGAAAAAAGGGGGGCTGTTTCTTCCCAATTCTCAAACTGATCCAGAAGGGAATGCTCTTTGGAAGCCTCTCTTTCTTTTCTATTTGTTTCAGAAAGATGAGCTCTCAAGGAAACCTGGCACACGTTCTTAGATCTCTAAAGTGTTATATTTTACACACATCACATGCAATTGATGCTACTATGGGGCCTGGGTTCAAGTTGGCCCTAGTGAGCTCCTAGTTCAATATTCCAGAAAGCTTACAATACCTTCCAGACCTTCGATACGTTTACCCAAATCTTTGTATTGTTTTCTATTGTTTTGTGACTACTGAATTTTCTTTGCAAAGCTGGGTCAATCCCAGGTTAAGTAAATCTTCATTTACCATGTTCGGTTCAGTTCAGTTCAGTTGCTCAGTTGTGTCTGACTCTTTGTGACCCCATGAATTGGCAGCATGCCAGGCCTCCCTGTCCATCACCAACTCCTAGAGATCACTCAAATTCATGTCCATAAGTCGGTGATGCCATCACCATCTCACACTCTGTCATCTCCTTTCCTCCTGCCCTCAGTCTTTCCCAGCATCAGGGTCTTTTCCAAATGAGTCATCTCTTTGCCCATGCAGGTTGGCAAAGTATGGAGTTCTTTCAGCATCATGTCCTTCCAAGAACACCAGGAGTGATCTCCTTGTAGGATGGACTGGTTGGATCTCCTTGCAGTCCAAGGGACTCTCAAGAGTCTTCTCCAACACCACAGTTCAAAAGCATCAATTCTTTGGCGCTCAGCTTTCTTTCAACAGTCCAACTCTCCACATCATACATGAATAGGAAAAAACATAGCCTTGACTAGATGCGGACCTTTGTGGCCAAAGTAATGTTCTGCTTTTATATGCTGTCTAGGTTGGTCATGAATTTCCTTCCAAGGAGTAAGCTCTTTTAATTCATGGCGCAATCACCATCTGCAGTGATTTGGAGCCAAAAATAAAGTCTGACACTGTTTCCACTGTTTCCCATCTATTTGCGCATGAAGTGAGTGGATTCAGTTGTCTTTTGAATTTGAGCTTTAAGCCAACTTTTTCACTATCCTCTTTCACTTCAAGAGGCTTTTGAGTTCCTCTTCACTTTCTGCCATAAGGGTGGTGTCATCTGCATATCTGAGGTTATTGATATTTCTCCCAGGCAATCTTGATTCCAGCTTGTGCTTCTTCCAGACCAGTGTTTCTCATGATGTACACTGCATATAAGTTAAATAAGCAGGGTGACAATATACATCCTTGACGTACTCCTTTTCCTATTTGGAACCAGTCTGTTGTTCCATGTCCAGTTCTAACTGTTGCTTCCTGACCTGCATATAGGTTTCTCAAGAGGCAGGTCAGGTGGTCTGGTATTCCCATCTCTTTTCAGAATTTTCCACAGTTTATTGTGATCCACACAGTCAAAGGCTTTGGCATAGTCAATAAAGCAGAAATAGATATTTTTCTGGAACTCTCTTGCTTTCTTGATGATCCAGCAGATGTTGGCAATTTGATCTCTGGTTCCTCTGCCTTTTCTAAAACCAGCTTGAACATCAGGAAGTTCACGGTTCATGTATTGCTGAAGCCTGGCTTGGAGAATTTGAGCATTACTTTACTAGCATGTGAGATGAGTGCAATTGTGCAGTAGTTTGAGCTTTCTTTGGGATTGGAATGAAAACTGACCTTTTCCAGTCCTGTGGCCACTGCTGAGTTTTCCAAATTTGCTGGCATATTGAGTGCAGCAGTTTCACAGCATCATCTTTCAGAATTTGAACCTCTGAATCCCACATGTTTAGAACACGTTACTGCCTACAAATGCTAGGGTAGTGAGGTACTGAGGATCAGTTCCCTACGCCTAGTCCAAGGGCCTTAACACCAAGAATAACAGGGGAGGCTTTTCTGACACCACTTCGCAGCATCGTCTCTGTGATTCACATTGCCCTCATCTAGCCATCATGTGTTGGTTCTCAGTGTGGGGACAAGGGAGCCTTACTGACTTTAGGCTTGTTTTCATCAACTAGCTCATTCTGTATAAAGTTAGGTTTAGAAAAAAAAATCTCATAAAAATTAATGCAGCCTGGGGCACCCTTTGTGGAGGCTATATTGAAAATGCATCTTAAATGAAAACCCAGGAAATTGTCCCTTCTGTCTTTCACCTGTCAGAAGAAGCAATAGAATTCTATAGCCCATTCAGTGGCATATTTAATTAAGCAACCTATTGCTGAATGCACTGGGGGTTGGCTAACAGTGCTTTTCATTGCTGATTTGGGTGACGAAGTATGTGATGAGATACTCAGCAGTCTGGTGGGATGGAAAGAAACTCCCAATTGGTCACACCTACCTATTTTTCTTGGCATGTTGCACTCACTGTGATAATAAAGAAAATATACTGTCTTTGATTTCTTGAGAAAGTCACTAGACACCAGTCTCTTGCCTTTGCTCTTCCACAGTGAGCCCTGACTGAATTTTGTACACACTCCCACTACAGATGAATAGAGATTTCGTTGTAGGTGGGAAATTTTAGCTTGTCATTTGCAAAAGAAAAGACTTAGGTGCTCATTTTAATCCTAATACAGAACCATTCCTGATGATCATTCTTTGTTTTGGTGGGAGTTGTTGCCTATCCCTAGTGTATGATAGTACTAGTGACAATTAATGGAGTGTTTGCCAGACATGGGCCAACGTATTCCATGATTTTTCCAATTTTAGCTTGTGAAGTAGATACTCTTATTCTCTTTTGCAAATGAGGAAGTCGGGGCTCAGAAAACTTAAGTAACTTGCCTCTAGTTAAACAACTAGTAAGTGAGAGAGGAAACTCCAGGAGATAGTGGAGGACAGAGAAGCCTGGCACACTGCAATCCATGGGGTCGCAAGAGTTGGACAAGACTTAGCAACTGAACAACAAAGTGATAGAGTGAGGCTTTGGACCTAGAGCTTCCCTACCCTGCAGCCCATGTCCTTAACCACTACTCTGCTTCGTCACTGTAGGAAACCAAAAAGGTTTGTCATCTCAATACAACTATTAATATTGTTTAGGGTTGGGGTTCCCCAGTCTATTGGAATTACAAATTTTGGGGATCTATCTTATGAAATCAGGTCTGTGATGCCTTGGGGGATCCACAGGGCCCTTAAAATTAGATGCAAATCTATATGTATGTACTCTGGAGTATGAACCAGTTTTCATCAGCTTCTTCAAGAAGTTTATGACACAAAGATGGTTAATAACTTCCATGTATACCTAAAGCACATATAACACTTGCTATGTGCCATAGTTGTATACACAGTGCTTTATATACATGAATATAAGCAAGCTCATTTCATTATCTCTACAGCCATAGGAGGTTTGATTATCATGCCCATTTTACAGAGGGGGAAACTGAGACTAAGAGAAGTCAGTTGTCTAAGGCTACAAAGCTGTAAAAGTGTCGGCACCATGAGGTGAAGTCAAGCAATCTGGCTACTGAATCTGCTTTGAATCACTTTTGACTACAAGTTCCTTTTTATTCACTTGCATATCCCCTAGCACAGTGCCTGACACGTAGTAAGTTTTATTGATATTTGTTGAATTGATTTGCGTACTGCCAACCCTGTGTAGATTTTTGTCTGAAGAGTCATTTTCTAAAGTCTGAGGCTCCATAAGTCTTGACTAGATGAATGAAGAGAATCCACATGATCAAAAGATATTATCAGAGTTTTTCGAGACAAGTGGCTTGGCCAAGTGTCAGACACTTTGCTTTCAATCAGGTCTACTCCCCAGGTGACTGTTGTAGTTGATCCCAAGCCCATTCTTCTAGATTGTTCTAAATGGTTGTAAGGTACCTCTGAATGTGGTCTAGGTAGCTTTGATGGTTCCGTGAATGTATGCGGTTTTTGTGCCCTAATGACTATGCATAACTTTCCCTGCCTCTTACTTCCAAGTGATCAAGCAGAAGACACCCAAACCCTTTGCATGTTGACATGAATCAAGTCTAGGTCTCTACATGGTATTGAGAGGAGAGGGGAGGGACACGCAAATCCTGTTCAACTATCCCAGTACAAGTTTCTAGGTTGGAGCTTTCTGAAAAATCAGGACAATTGGCTGTGATTGTGGAGGGTGCAGGGTGAGCTGGAGAGCTGGTGAGTAATGCAGCTTGAGTTTTTAATCACCTTGATTACATGTTCCAAGCTTTAACTTTGTGGCCTCCACTGTTCCCCTCATTTTGCCTACTGCGGTCTCATTTTACTTTTCCATTTTATTCTCTGATCACTGCCGATTAGACCCGATTCCATGCTGTTTCTGTTGCCTGCCTCCCGGCCTGATGGGCCTCTTTGTACTGAGGCAGCTGGCGGCTAGACTTCCCAGAGCCCGGAAGCTTCATTACTCTTTGTTGGCAGTGAACTCCAAAGTTACTGGCTTTGGAGTTGGGTTTTCTCAAGCATGGTAGCTTAACATTTGTTCTCAAAGTTGAAGATTTTGTTCCCCCTAAATTAATCAGATGCATGAGCTAATTATAAACCAGCAAATATTTTAAGAAAACTGCCCTCCAATAGAGACCCTTGCATGAACTGCAGACTCTTTTCCCAGTAGTTAATATGCTTCCTTTATTTCTTTTGAGGTGGAAAACAGTTGTTGACAAGGACTTCCCAGTCATTTGGTTCAAGTAACTAATTTTATACCTGAAGGACTAATTACAGTAGCAACACCATCTTTTACTATTACGTCTCTCCCTTGAAGAACTCAAAGCCATTTATAACAGTTGAATCTTGAGGGCTAGCTTAACTAGAAATATAGCTAACATTTTTAACTGAGCCCTTGTACATTCAAAAGGTAATAATTCACACAATGAGAAGAGACAATACATCTATGACAAGAAGAAAGTAAGCTGGCAAAGGGGTTATTTAAACTGCCAAGTAGAACCCACTTTTAGAAGTGCCAGTTCGTATGAGAAGAACTGGTAAGTAGGTACAAGACATTCCATTAATAGACTCAGAATCTGAAGGTTAAAAGCCATATAGTACAGCTGTTCAATACTCAGAAAACATTTGTTGAGCAAAGCAATGTGCTGGACCCTGAGAATACAATTATTTTGGCAACAGCTTTATTGTGATATAATTAAAAAAAAAAAAAGAACATATAATTCACCCATTTAAAACGTTCAGTTCAGTGATTTTTAGTATATTCAGAGTTCTGCAATCAACTCTATAGTCAATACTAAAGCATTTTAAACATCCTGGAAAGAATTCTCATATCCTAGTACTCTCCCCAATCCCTCCATCTCCCTCAGCCCTAGGCAACCACCAAGGGGATACAAATTCGATTAAAGCACGGATCTGCCTTTGAGGAGTTTTCAAGCTATTGAAAGAGATCTCAAGCAGATAAAAAAGCTATTGAAAGAGATCTCAAGCAGATAAAATGTACCCACCATAGCATCCTAGAATGTTGATTATGCAGATTATGGGAGATAATGTTCTCATTTGACGTATGAGGAAACTGAGGCTCAGAAAGGAGAAACTGATTCACTCAAGGATGCACAGATAGCAAAGCCAAGATGAAAACTCACGTATGCTGCCATCTTAACACACTGCAACACTAAATACAACATCCACTTTTGCAGCACAGTGGCAGTTAACAGCATAGATTCAAGAGCCAGATGGTCTGGATCTGACTCTTATCTCCTTCTTTTATAGGCTGTGTAACCGCAGGCAAGTCATTTAATCTCTCTGAACCTCAGTTTCCTCTGTTGTTGAATTGGAATAATAATTGTACCTACCCTACATGTCTGTTGTGAACATTAAATGAGTTAATGCATGTTAAGTGCTTAGAAATGGTGTTTGCAACAGAAGAATTATATAAGTGGTTTTCTTTTTTCATTTCAAAAATTTTTATTGGAGTATGAAAGTGAAAGTTAGTCACTCAGTCATGTCCAACTCTTTGTGACCCAATGGACTGTAGCCCACCAAGCTCCTCTGTCCATGGAATCTCTAGGCAAGGATACTGGAGTGGGTTGCCATTTCCTTCTCGAGGGGATCTTCCTGACCCAGGGATCGAACCCAGGTCTCCCGCATTGCAGGCAGACTTCACTGACTGAGCCACCAGTTGATTTAAAATGTTGTGTTAGTTTCTGCTGTACCACAAAGTTATTCAGTTATACAATACATATATCCACTCTTTTTAAAGATTTTTTTCCATATACGTCATCACAGATTATTGAGTAGAGTTACTTGTGCTATACAGTAGGTCCTTATTAGTTATCTATTTTATATATAGTAGTGTGTATATGTCAATATAAATCTCTCAATTTATCCCCCTCTCTTTCCCCCCTGCTGCTGCTGCTGCTGCTAAGTCGCTTCAGTCATGTCCGACTCTGTGCGACACCATAGACGGCAGCCCACCAGGCTCCCCCGTCCCTGGGATTCTCCAGGCAAGAACACTGGAGTGGGTTGCCATTTCCTTCTCCAATGCATGAAAGTGAAAAGTGAAAGTGAAATCGCTCAGTCGTGTCTGACTCTTCACGACCCCATGGACTGCAGCCTACCAGGCTCCTCCATCCATGGGATTTTCCAGGCAAGAGTACTGGAGTGGGGTGCCATTGCCTTCTCCACTTTACCCCCTGGTGACCATAAATTTGTTTTCTACATCTGTGACTCATTTTTTTTTTGTAAATAAGTTTAGTCGTACCCATTTTTAAGACCTCACATATAAGCAGTATCATAAGATATTTGTTATAAGTGGTTGTTATAATGCTATTACCTAGTCCTTGAATATGAAAAACACATATATTATTAGATCCTAAAACAGGCTTTACATATTTGTTCTTCAGCTTTTAAATCCTGATTTCCTTAATGGATAGTTTCTGTTCATTTTGCTCCAACATATACTTTTGAATGGGCTTCCCTTGTAGCTCAGTCAGTAAAGAATCTGCTTGCAGTGCAGGAGACCCAGGTTCGATCCCTGGGTTTGGAAGATCCCCTGGAGAAGGAAATGGCAACCCACTCCAATATCCTTGCCTAGAAAATCTCATGGACAGAGGAGCCTAGTCGGCTGCAGTCCATGGGATTGCAAAGAGTTGGGCACAACTGAGTGACTAACACTTACTTACTTACTTATACTTTTGAATGTTAGGTGCTGGATATAAAAAAGATGTTTAAGAAATAGTCCATAGACTTAAGGAATTCAGACTCAAGTGAACAGACAGAGCAGATGAAAAGCTGTAGATCAAGCTATAGGAGCTGCCCCCAAATGAAGCACACACAAAGTATAGAGGGTATTGGAAATGCTTCATGAACCAGTGGTCTTTGATTTGAATTTTGAAATCTGAGTTGGATTTCATCTGGCTAAAAGGGATGAGAGAAGTCATTCTAGGTTAGCGCAACTGCAGAAGCACAGGAAAGCAAATATTCGCCATGGTAAGAGAAAGGCTAAGTGTTCTTTGTTTCCAGAGCGTAACAAGTGAGCATGAAAATATAGATTGGGACTGTACTTGATAGAAAAAGAGAAGAGAATTGATAATTATGGGCACTGACTATACAACAGGCTCTGGAAAGTACAAGTACTGAATATGTATAAGGTAACTCATTTGATTCTGACCATCATTCTGAGGAAGCAGATGCAGAGCGGTGGAGTAAACCGATCAATATCACACCTAGCAAGTTGCAGAGCCTAGATTCAGACTGAATTCTCCCTCTGACCCTACTGCTCATGATCCTTCCACATACCACAGCAGCCCCTGGACTTGCATGCCAGTTTGGGCATTATGAAAAATGGGAGCTTTTGAACATGGAGCAAACATGTATTCATTGTAGTTAATTTTTTTTTTACTTATGTATTCATTTATTTATCTGCTTTCTCTGGCAGTAGGGTAGAGGACGGTTTAAATGGAGGAGAGATCAGAGACCCAAAGTAAAGCTCATGAGGACATAGACTAAGATCATGGCAATGGTGAAGAAGAGACACAAATAAGAGAGAGACTGGCTGGACAGGACATATGACTAGTCTGACGTGTTAGGGCAGAGGTGAATGAGAGTCATCCTGGTTGAGAGACCCTGGTTTTCCAGTAAGATGTGGATCACAGTGCTACCCAGTGAAACAGGAAGCCTGGGCAGAGGCATGGATTTGGAGAAGGAAGGAAAGTGAGTTCAGTTTGGTTGCAGTTAGACTTTCTCTGAGACTTCCAAGTGTAAATGTCCAATAAGCAGATGGATATATTGATCTGAAGCTTGAGGGACAACAAGGACAGAATCTGGGCAGAAGAAATGTAGCAAACAACCAAACCAAGAGGAAACAGTTGAAGAGGACTCGGAATGAGAGAGAGATCACCAAAATCATGGGAGAAGGGGATTTCAATAAGGAAGATGTGGTCAGTATTGTCAAGTGCTACAGAGTGGCCAAGTCAGATAGACTGAAAAATGTCCCTTTGATTTAGTAATTAAAGAGGCTGTTGAGGAATAGGAAACTGATAAAGTCTCTGTTAGGGGTAGAAATCACGTGACAGTGGTTTAAAATATGAATGTGAAGTGGATATCTGGAGACACTGAGTATGGACTACTCTTTCCAGAAACTTGTCTAGTAAGGTGTGTAGAGTGATGCCAGAATTTTGAAGGCAAAGCAGATTTCAGAGAAATTATCTTTAGGATGGGGAAATCCAATCACATATTTTGATAGAAATGAGTCAGTCAGCAGGCACCTAATAAATGGGGAGAAATAAGATAATTGATAAACACCCCAGAGAAGCAGGGGAACACGGCTACTGCACCACAGAGAGATGATTAGCTGTGGACTTGAGCCCCTCCTCTGAGATAAGGTTATGAAGAAAAGATGCACAGGGTACAGATAAACTAAGAACTTTTTTTTTTAACAGAGTCTGAGGCATTCATGATTTGTTCCTTCTTTAATTTAGAATTCTCTACTTGTCTAAGAAACCTTGTTCCATTTATACCATGTAAAATACTTATGGAGACAACAATAACAAAAACAAACAACTCGATTGGGCAAAGGACTTGAGTAGATATTTCTCTCCCAAAAGATATACAGATAACCAATAAGCACATGAAAAGATGCTCAACATCATTCATTATTAGAGAAAGGCAAATCCAAACCACATGCCATCTCCATTCAGATGGTTACAAAATACCCTCCAAACAAAAATAACAGGAGTTGCTGAGGATGTCAGTACTTTGGCACCCTTGTGCATTGCTGGTGGGAAAGTTGGTTGGATAGTTTAGCTGATCAGGGCCACACTTGGCCGGGCAGAGCTGAACTCAGTTGCAATTAGCAGGTGGTCAGCTAGGGGTTGGCTTTTCTAGGATGGCCTCAGCTGCAATGACTTATATCTCCTCTTCAGGGCCTCCCACCTTGAAAAAATTAGCCCAGAATTGTTCTCAAAGTACTGCACAGGTCTGTCTTACAAGAGAGCAAGTTGTAATGCACACAAGTTTTTCAAGTCTCTGACTGTCTCCTTTGCCCTTACCCCATTGGACAAAGCGAGTCACATGGCTGAGTTTAGATTCAGAGTGAGAGGGTTCTACAAAGTTACAGGGCAGAGGGCAAGGTTATAGAGAGGCTATTAACTGGGAGCACTAATGCAGTTAATTTACTCTAGAATGTTAAAGAAAGTCGGGAAATCTGCATATTTGATAAGCATCCCTAAGTGATTCTTATGCAGGTGATTCATGATTTTCAGAAATACCAGTCTGGTGTCTCTTGGCATCAAGATTATAACTGTGATCATGAAAGGTTCGGAAATCTAGGCATTGTGAGTCGGGGAGCAAATATCCTTTTCCTCAGTTCTAGCACGTGAATCAGGCCTCTTGGTTCCTTGAAGGCAGAGGCTTAAACGAAAGTTTTATCTGTGTTTCAGACAATCTGATATAGTCATTTAGTTTTTACAAAGAATGATGCAGTTGGAGTTAACCTGATAAGGTATGATTGTTCCATGCAGGTCAGGAAGTCATTGTCAGTTTGTTTTGTGTTGCTCGTTTTTATATGTATTTCTGTCCCTGGGAAGCTCATAGTAATGTAAATAAAGCATCGTTGGGGTGGTTTATGGGGCATGGGATAGGATCATAAAGTGGAGACTGTTGCTTGGACAAGACCTTTCTCAGAATACTAATCCATGCAAGGAGAAAATGAGCAGGAAAGAAAAGAATCAGGAAGAAATTCCACAGTGCATTCCCTGGTGGTCCAGTGGTTAGGACTCGGTGCTTTCACTGCTGAGGGCTTGTGTTTAATCCCTGGTTGGGGAACTAAGATCCCACAAGCCGAGTGGCCAAAAAAAAGAAAGAAAGAAAAGGTAAAAAAGAGAACTCCATTTATTTAGATGGTCGTGTGAGGATTTCGTTCCTCAGACCTTTAGTCAAAATGGGGGGTTAGACACGTGCTTGAAGCTGTCTGTTCCCCACGCAGGTCATGTGTGAGGATAGTAGAGGCAGGAGCCATGATACTGTGGGGTTTGACACCTGTAGTGCTTCCCACAGAATCAGTGCTGAAAATACTTTTATGGAATGAGTCTCTGCAGACTGCTCAGATCCACTACTCTCAGAAATTCTGATTGAGTAGGGTAAAGTGTTCCTTCCAGTGTGGTCCTGAAGCCATGTGGATCAGAATCACCTACCTAAGTGTTAGTTTCTCAGTCATGCCTGACTCTTTGCAATCCCATGGACTGTAGCTCACCAAGCTCCTCTGTCCATGGAATCCTCCAGAATTTGTTTAAACTCTGATGCCTGGGTCCTACCTTCTACTTCCTGCATTTCATGCCTGAGAAACCCTCCTTTACACACTTGCGGAATCCATGAATCCGTGTCACTGCCACTCAAGCAGTCTTGTATGGAGGCAGTGTGGCGGCTCATTGTCTACCCAGGCCCTGCTGAGAGAGTCACTAGAGGGAAGGCTGTGATCCAGCGCGCTGATCTGATGACCACCATGCACCAGCTCTGTTCACATAACTGAGGGCTCTCATTTAGCAACTCTTAGCCACTCAGCTTCAATTTCCTCATGTTTGTCACTTTTTGGACTCTTCTGGGGAGCCAGAGTTTAAATTGTCAGCATCCTTACTCTGAAGCATGGGCATTGGCTCTTTAGCCCCATAGGGTCCTGGAATTCTGAACTGCCAAGTAGCAGTTGCTTCCAAAAGACTTTCTTTGCCTAGTGTCTTAGACTATGTTGATTTTCCAGTTGCTGGGATTGGGGGTGGGGGGTGGGCGGTGTCGAGCAGTGAGCCCTGGGCACTGCAGAGTTTCAAAATAAAATCTCCTTTGCCCCATAGCCTTTAGTTACAGGAATCACTTATATTACAGGCACAGTTAAAAAATGACAAAACAAATGGGATACTTTTTTCCCCAGTCTGAAAGAAAAGTATGTTAATTTAAATGTGGAGCATGACATTTGGAAATGTGAAAAGAGGTTTTTGGATAGTCATTGGGGGGTTGAGTGGAACAGCTCCCTTTTGTGTGTGTGTGTGTGTGTGTCTCTCTCTCTCTCTCTCTCTCTTTCTTTTTGTTCACCCTTTGTCTTAATCAGATAATAATTTTAATGTACCCACCTGATCTTCTGGAGCAGAGATTTAGGGAAAGCCATTTTCTGAGCGGCTCCCCAGGGTAAGATTTGCAGACGGGCGAGAAAAGGCTGTGGGGACACTTTTAGACAGCAAGTGAATGCACCAAGTCAGCCAAGCTTGAAGTGTCTTATGGGCTGGGTATCCTCAAGTGCAGTTGCATAAGAGGTTTCAGGAACTTTCCTACTGGGAGCAAATATCCAGACACGTATGCTCAGTTTCTCCCAGGCCTCTTGAGTGAATGCAAACAGAAGCCCTCTGTCATGACATTACCTTCGAAGCTGTGAGCCTTTTAGCGCTAGTGCTGTTTTGCTCTGATGCCCAGAACACTGTGCCTTCAGTTACTTTCTTAGTGTCCTTTTGTCTAACTTGTATTAATATTTCAGCCAAAAATCATGCCTCATGACTTTTCTATTTCCAATGCGCTGGCTTCTCACAGCAAAGAATCTATCAGCTGTTTCTTGAATTGTTGTGAGTCTTTGTAGGTGTTAACATTTTCCATTTTGCCACATTCAGCAACTTTGCCTGCTCTGACATGAGCTCCATAAAAAGCTACAGAAACTGAGTCAAGAGAGGAGCCAGTCTCTATATGGATGGGCCCTGACACTGTCTACTCCCTCCTCCCATCACCCACTCCTTCAGGACTCACCTCCATCCAACTCTGCCCATCTGACCTCTTTTCTTTGTAGGTTACTTTTATTGTTTTATCTCAATCAACTATGAAAAAATCAAGCATTTTATTTATTTTTTGAATAAAATCAAGCATTTTAAATGCTTGAGAACTCAAGGAAAATCAAGTCTCAGTGCCTTAGACTTTAACTGAATCGTGGCTGCCTTAGGTCCACTAGTTCATGTACCTGATGGCATTTTCATTGCAACCGTTGTATTCATGTCTTCCTCAGAGAGGACTTCATACTATAGGGGCAGTCCAATTAGAGTGGACCTAACAGTCCTATTCTGTATAAAGTATGGTAGTGATAAGGAGTCGGGGGAGTCTTGGAGTCAGTGTGATGTGTTTCCAATCCTGGCTCTTCTACGTAGTAACCCCATCCTTGGGCAAGTCATTTCACCTTCCTTATGTCTCAGTTTTCTCACTTGGAAAATGAGGAGAACACTAGCCGCCACCTCACAGGTTGGCTGTGAGGATTACACTAGGGACTTAAACAGCCTAGCACAGTCCTTGGCACCTATCATGGACTCATGTCATCATAAATATTATTACTGCCTTACCCCCTCAGGTCGGAATAATACAAGGTGCTATACATTGTTCCCCAAGGTCAGGGGTTAGCAAACTATGACCCAAAGGCCAAATGCAGTGTGTCTGGGAACTAACAATGATTTTCACATTTGTAGTCAGTTGCAAAAAAGTTAAAAGAAGAATGCTGTTTGTGGTATGGGGAAATGACATGGAATTCAGATTTCAGTGTTCATAAATAAAGTTCAATTCGAACATAGCCATACTCATGCATTTACGTATTGTCTCTGGCTACTTCTGCTCTTCAATGGCAGAGTTCAGTAGTTGCACCAGAGATCATATGGCCTGGAAACTGTAAATATTTCCTATCATGCCACTCCCCACTCTGGGGCATTTAGCTGTCTGGAAGATCATAAGGATGGAGAGTCTGGGAATTACTTGCAGACTATCAGCACTTATATCCCCGAACCCGTGTGTCTGTGTGTCTGTGTTGTGCTGAGTGATTTATAAGGGAAGCAATTTTATAAGTTCATGTAGGACAAACAAAATGAGGTTTTTGTGGCATTTTTAGCTAAGGGTTCACTTTGTGCCTTGAAAGGATTAGGAAGAATTTAAGAGTCGTGGCAGTATTGGTTAGATGGATATACAGCCTCTTTTGTTTTTCTTTCCTCCATCAGAATCTTCTCTTCAAGGAGGAGAGAGTGTATGATTAGCTTCTCTTTGTAAAATGGATGGAATTGCTCTTATTTAGGTGTACCATCACTCTGAGCAGTTGGTTCTGAATGTGACACATCGAGGCCAAGTCGCATGTCAGCAAATATCAATCACCTTAGCACCCTGTTCTCCCTTAAAAGGCAGTTTCTGTAGAGAAATGCAAAATCTTAGAATATCCAGGTTAGAAGGAGATCTATCAGGATGATATTCATATTAATATTGCTTTGCTGATAGAGATACAATATCCTGTTGGAAGGCAAAATATTGTATAATGAACAACTCCTAGTCCATTCAATCTGTTCAAACAGAATGGCCTTTAATGGGTGTTTGTATACTGGAATTAATTTGAATACCTGTAAGATATTAAATTTAATATGCTTTACAAAATGTGAAATTGTTGAGATATACAATACCCAGTTTTGAATGAGAGCGGGGAGGATAGAATGTTTACCGTTCAGGAGGTAGAAACTCTGAGCTCTGCTCTGCAGGTCCACCTTCTGGCTGACCGTAATGAAATGCTTTTTTAGGAGGGATGAGGTATGCATGGGGCCGGGGAAGAGGTGGATGAGATCTGGAGGGTTGGTCTCTGAATGAAAAGGTTGTTTTAGCTGAGCTGTGCAGACATAGCAATCTGGGCCTCTGTGTCAGCCAGGGGTCCTAGGCTGTGAAGCTGCAGACGGGAGACTGACCTGCTGCAAGGAGAAGGAGGAAGGCAGGGGGGCTGGAGAGGAGTTTTCAGACCAGATCTTGCTGAGAAGATCTCGGAACCTCCAACTCCTCCCCTGCTCTTGCGTCCTTCACACTTACAGGACTGGTGTTAGGGGAGATATATTTTTTTAATAGCTAACTCTCCCTTGGTTTGCCCCCATGCTTCTGTGTACAACCAACAGGCCAAGCTGACAAAGACCGGCAAAGGCCAGAGGTGGCCCCATGTAGACAGAGCTGACACTCCAAGTTCATCTGACGCATAATCTACCAAACAATCTTACCTTACATCCTGAGCTTTCCTATCACAGTCTTCTTTATGGGGTGGGGCCTGGCCTCTTTTTCCCTGCAGCCCTCCTTCCTTTCATATTGTACCCCGAGAACCACACTGACAATGTGGACAGTGACAATCGGTGGCTATTTACATATCCATCAGAATGTCCTCTCTGTACACTGTACTGGTGTCGACTTCCATCTTGGTGGGTTTGGACATGTGGTGGCAATCTGGCTATTTCAGTAAGCTGCTTTAAAGAGGAATCCATTTGAAAGCTCAAACTACCACTCCAGTGGAAGAGCAGAGCCAATGACTCTGTCTTGTGACTGGATTAAGCAGGAGAAGGCAGTGGACATGGCTAGAGGTGTTAGCACCCTGAACTCTCATAAAGAATGTGGGCTTCAGACTCTTCCCCTAGGAGAAGGCCAAGGAGAACTTTTTGGCTTCCAACCTCTGGCGCATGTGTTTTCTTGTATCTGTGCCTCTTCTAAGTGGTGGCTGGTATGACAGATGTGACCGACATGGGTCAAGGTGACACTGTGGCTGCACAGGGATATTGGTAACTCCCACAGACTCATTCAGCCTCCTAAGCTCAGGGAAGAAGCCTGAGTAAGAAAACCATATGTCAACAGTCTTTCTGCATGTTTCTTCCCTGGAGTCACACTTTTAGAACAGGCATAGGCTTAAAGGTATAAATAAAGCCAATTATTTGAGTTTGCCATTGACTTTCATATATAAATTATCAATATAGTTTTGATTCAACAATAAAAATAACAGTCTGGGAGTTTTAAGCCCTGTCATAGTAGTGAAGCAGTTGACAGCAAGAGCCTTCTGGTCTGGTGCTGTCTCTTTGTACAGGGAATTGGGTGTTAACCTTATGCCTGCTGCTTAAGAAAAGCTACTTTTTAAAAAATATTTCATATATGCCAGGCATCTTCAAAGGGCCTAAAAATATTATTTTATTTAATACCACCAATTATTCTAGGAGGTAGGTTAAGAAGGAAATGGCAACCCACTCCAGTGTTCTTGCCTGGAGAATCCCAGGGACAGGGGAGCCTGGCAGGCTGCCGTCTATGGGGTTGCACAGAGTCGGACACGATTGAAGTGACTTATCAACAGCAGGTTACTATTTTTATACACATTACAAATAGGGAAACTGAGGCTCCAAGAGTCACTTGTCCAGAATTCTTGAAATTCTAAGGCAAATCAGCCTGGCTTCCGGTCTTAATTCTTTGCACCATGTTGGTGAATTTCTGTAGGGTGAAGGGGAGGTGCCTTCTTGGAGCCCCACGGTTCCCTTGGCCTTGAGTGAGTTTTCACATGTTATCAACTGTCCTTGGATAGATTAGTTAGCTTCCTAGAGGTTGAGCAAGAAGTCGTCTTCTAGAGGGAACAGCTGGTCTGCTCTGTTTTTCGAATCTCCAAGTTGATTTTGGAATGAAGGCTTGTTTTCCCAGGAAAGTGTTACTATTTTTCCATCTCCCTCTCTTCTGTGAAATGCGAGAGATAGCAGGCAGCCTTGCCTCAGGAGCAGACCACAAACCTTGAGGATGGAAAAAAGAGGCATCTGGCTTTCCTTTCAGATCAAAGCTAACTGCAAAGGTAGTGTGACACACCTATTGAAATGTGTTACCATCCCTGAGCTGCTGGGCCTTTAGGCCAAAGCAGTAAGCAGAGTACATAAATGACTGTCATTATTTTTATGTGTCTGGGGTTTTGTTTCTCTCCTGGGTTAGGTCTTCACTAGCTATAGTAACACTGTGATAGCTTTCTTTAGTACCATTTATGGCCTTACTTGTTCTTATCGCCAGCCTTTCACACACACCTCCATTAAAGAGTAGATTTATCTAATTGCACGTTATGCAGGTATTTTGTATTATAAACAATGTTTAAATGTATTCATTTGAAACAGGTCACAATTAAAATCTACAAACACTGTAAGCCTATATAAAAGCTCCACCATCCACCTTACAGCTTAGCATTATTATTTCCTACAGAAAGGAAAAACATCTCATCCTGTATTTGTCTGATGTACCACTTTTTTGTTATCAATAAAAACAAAAGACATATGTTTAATTGGATCCCTTAGGTATCGATTAAAAAAGATTTGGATTCCTGCTTGTCAGGATGGTTCCATAGAGCATATTAGAACTATCCTTTTTCTCAAATCCTTTGAGGATGCACCCATTTTAATATTTTCCTTCCAACTACCAGGTTAAATCCAGGTTAAATGCTACTCACTTAAGTTCAGACAGCAAAAGTTCTCCAGGAACATCCAGGGACCCAAGATAAGGCCACCTTACATTTTATTCCCATGTTGGACCAAGGGAGGAAGGAAACAGCACCCACTTCACACTGAAATCCTGCTGATCTGGGTGCCCAAAGTGTTGGAAGTTAACTGTGTAATCCATTGGAGGACAACTCTAACAAAGTCCCCTTTCCAAATCAAGACAGTTAATATTTCTTTCCATACTTTATCTCATAATCAATATTCAATTTTCAAGGTAGTAAAACTAATCAAATCATATAAAATGAATCTTGCACAAGGGGAGGGAGGTAGAATGGGTAAGCCGCAAAGGGGGCTGACTGAGAAGATGGGAGAATGTTTGTAACCATATGATGTCTTTTCTGTGGATTAATGTCTACTGGAAGCCTGAGCTAACCTCTGTGATATGGGGCTGCTCATTTGTCCCTTGAAACACCAGAATCAGGAGGCAGGAAAATACTCAGAAATCAGTCATGTTCTTGTGACTCTTCTGTGTGGTATTTTACTGTTCCTAGTGATAAAATTGAGCATGTGGTATGACAAGGTTCTCCTGACTCCAGGGCAGGCTGTGGGCCTGTGATAGGCATATGGGGCAGCAGTCAGCATAGGGGATGGTGGGAGGGAGATGCTCTGGATCACTGTTCTGGCATCTTCTAGACTCTTAAGAATTGGTTATCTCTCACACTCCACCTTACCTTGTCTTTACTGTGCCCTTTCCCTACAACCTTTGCCAACAAGTAAGGAGAAAAGCCTGTCCTGTAAGGTCTTTCCAAGAGAAGGAGAATAATAGTTTAGGTTTACTGAGAACTTTTGAAATACACTAGGCATCTCACATGAAGTATCTCATTCAGTCCTTTCCACAATCTTGTGTTATCCTCACATTACAGATTAAGAAAGAGGCTCACGGAGAGGTTATCCTGGCCTTCATACTGATCATAAAACCAGTCACTGGCAGAAGCAGATTCAACAGCTCAAAAATGAAAGAGGGCACAGTACTTCACATGGAAATTAACACTGGCCATGCCGGGGATGAAATACGGTGACCCAGGTATCAGTGTTTAAGGGCTTACATGGGACAGCATTGTCCTACTCTAGTACTTCACCTTTCTCATTTGTGTCTAATTAGAAATAGTTTCAGTCAGATACACATTTCCAGAAGCATTTGTAATTATCCCAAGTCCTATCCACCAGTTTCTCTGAAGAGGCTTCCATGGCCTAGAAACTTACGTCTTATTAATGCTGCTGCTCCGTCTTAAAAGTTCTTCCCTTTGGTATAGTTGACCTTTTACCACAAAGAACCAAGATGGCATCTTACTTTTCTGATGGGCCACTAGAAATTTCAAAAGATCATTAGGCTTGAGGGCATAAATTGCTCATAATCCAGTGCCCGGGGAAAAGGCATATAATAACTTCATAAAGTGGACTGATGTTACTCTAGTAATTTATTCAAGAAGCACCTACTGAACACTTACTCTGGGTCAGGCCCCTTGCTGAGTCTGGGGACACAAAGATGAAGTAATTTCCATCCTTGAGGAGATCACAGTCAGGTAGGGGAGAAAAGAGATAAACAGATGATTATAGCACTTGGCTGAGTGCTACCGTGAATGCACACACTCTGTGTGCTGAGTGCTTTGGGAGTGTGGGCACTTGGGACTTCGTGGCTGGATCGTGGCAGCTCAATGAGAAGATCTGGAAGCCTGTCCACACTAGACTCAGCATCAGCCTCAAGCCAAACGCTTGTCTTCTCAAAATGATTTTATTTTAAAAAATCAATTTTTTACTATGCTAACTCAAATGATGTATTCTGTAGAGGTTTACTGGACCATTTTTCCCTTTAAAATAACTAATAACTGTATGGTTTGACATGCTTTGGGGCATATTTTTATAAAGCAGTGCAGATAGGACAGTGCTGGAATGCATCGGTGTGCTATGAAGCCTGAATTACAGTAACACACAAACAAATGCACCTTAAAAAGCATAAAGAAAAGCAAAATGCTTCAATTCTTTAAGCACAAAGAGGCAGCGTGGCATGGGGAATGATGATTTGCCAACAGGAAGACAAGCGTCCCTGCTGGCTCTTCTGCTGGGTGTCCCTAGGAGGTCCCTGTGCCTCCCTGGACCTCAGTTTCCTGGTGGGTAGAATGGGTGGTGGATGAGAATCTCAATCTCAAGCCCTCCATTCCTTTACGAGTTGCTAAAATCCTGGACTTCTCTGACAGCTGTGTGATTGGGCAGTTCTGCACTGCAGCGTGCAGTGGACACCCCTTTTTGCTTCCTTCCTTACGTGGGCCCCTTCTTTTCCTAATGCACACACATGTGTTACCCAAGCACCTGGGCACATGCACGTGTACATACTCTACCACCTTGCCTGAGAGAAAGAACTGGATCCAAAGTCGTATTTTCACTCAAAAGTCTCAAAATGACAGCTATACTTTTACACAGTTTAGTATTAAATGGAATCCCATTTTCCTTGTCAAGTTCCAGACAGGAGAAAGAGCTCAGAATTCCAATCATGATGGGGTTCTTGGCAAGCAGTTTTTACAGGGTGGTAAGGTAATCAATCTGCAGTCCGACAGTCTGAAGGCCTCAGCTTTCATCTGACTTGGAAAATACCAGGAGCTTGGGATTACGGCTTCCAACCACATGATTTTGCTTTGAGGTTAACATACTTTTTTCCAACAATTACGTAGCACTCTTCATCCACCAAGTACCCACTGCAATCAAGGAGAAAGGACATGACAGATTAAATGAATCTTTGTGTGTTTTTAGCACTGGTGGGCTACAGACTTCTTGGAATTGAAGTTACTTCGATTTTTTTGAATTCAGCCTAATAGCCTCCATCAGAATGCTTTTGCCTTTCCCAGAATCCATTTGTGAAGGACCAGCAGGTGGGCTAATCAAGGAATACTAAAGTTTTCTGGCTCAAAGAACATAATGCAGTTTATTTACAAATCTCACCATTCACCTCTGCCCTAAGTTTTCTTTCCTTGCTATGATTTTAGCACTTGGGGTTTATAGTAAGCTCTCAGTTCCATAATGTAGGCTGAAAAATAATGTCAGTATGGCAGAGATTCAGCCCTCACTGAAAACATAGGAGGTAACCAAATACAAAGCATCCTTGCCTCCCTTGTCCCTTTCAGGGACTCCGAATAGACCTGTTGCCGTCATTCCTTGGATTGGGCTGTATCTATAGATTTATTTCAAAGCCACACTTCTGTTCAGACTTGAGCATTGCATTTTATGGGATGGGCACTGGAAGGACAATGAAAGTCCTTCAGAAATCGCTCCCCTTAAATTTACCCATCCACGTGTGATTGCCACTTTTAACACAAATCAAGGCACAGTCATTCCCTTTTTATTGAAAACATATGGTGAGTATTTAGAGCTAACCCTAGTCCAGACCCAGTCATGGTGGCATCGAGCAGAGTCAGAATTGAAAAGTGGAAAATGGTATCCAGGTGGCAGAAGGAATTCAATAGGGAGGATGCGAAATATTTATTGTTAATGAGCTTTCATAAGGAGAACAGAAATGTTAGATGCGATTTGCAGGTCTGTAGGAAGGCAATGGCACCCCACTCCAGTACTCTTGCCTGGAAAATCCCATGGACTGAGGAGCCTGGTGGGCTGCAGTCCATGGGGTCGCTAAGAGTCGGACATGACTGAGCGACTTCACTTTCACTTTTCACTTTCATGCATTGGAGAAGGAAATGGCAACCCACTCCAGTGTTCTTGCCTGGAGAATCCCAGGGACAGCAGAGCCTGGTGGGCTGCCATCTATGGGGTCACACACAGTCGGACACGACTGAAGTGACTTAGCAGTAGGAAGGCAATATCTGCCTCGAAAGTAGAAATTCGGAGAGGATTCTCACTATGTATGTGCCTCACCCTTGACCCAAACCATCCTTCTGCCCTCTTCCCCTGAACATGCTTAATAAATATGATTATGCTTTGAGAATTTATTCAAAATAATATCTGCAAGTGATCAGTAAGTGCTACATGCCAGGCACCTTGGTAAAAGTTTGATTAACATTTTCTCGTGTCATACTAGCAAGGATCTTGTGAGAGGGAGGTCATCAGCTCCATGTTGCATGTGTGTGCGCTAAGTTGCTTCAGTCGTGTCCAGCTCTTTCTGATCCTGTGGACTGTAGCTGGCCAGACTCCCCTGTCCATGGGATTCTCCAGGCAAGAATACTGGAGTGGGTTGCCATGCCCTCCTCCAGGGCATCTTCCCAACCCAGGGACCAAACCCAAGTCTCTTTTGTCCCCCACACTGGCAGGCAGGTTCTTTACCACTAGCGCCACCTGGAAAGCTCTGTGTTACAGATGAGAAAACTGAGGCTCGGACATTAAACCAGCCAAATCTGCCTAAGTAGTCCTGGGAATGGGAGCACCTGGGTCTCTCTCCCGGGGAGGTTTCCAGACAACTCCATGTTACTTCAGCTCCTAGGATTGCAGTCAAGCAGAGGGAAGAAGAAGGCAAGCAATGGCTTTGAAACACTTGCCAAATGGCTTCATCACCATCCCCTTCCCTCTCAGTGTCAGTGGAGTGGAGGGAAGGTGTGGTCCCAGCCAGGCAAAGAGGGGAAAAAAAAAAGCTGAAAACAGATGTATATTTCTCCCACTTGAACTGTCTTTTCCTTTGTCCCCCTAGAAATTCTGCCACCTGTAGGTTTTCAGGGACCATGAAACTGAGACTGCAGTCCTGGGCAGTGGAAGAGGGTTAGAGGTCAGAAGATATGACACCAAGGCCAGCTTTACCAATAATGAGGTGTGTGACTGCGGGCAAATCACTTAGCTATTACTACTAATAAAACTTCTGCATCTGTGCAGTGAACATCACCATCCCTTCCCACTGTGTATTCCTCAATCACGGTAAAGATTAAAATGAGGAGATTATGTGAAAGTATTCTAGAAATCAGAGCACATAAATATAAGTGACTATGAGACATGCAAGAGAGGGTAGTCATGTAACTGACATCATCCATGAGATGAGAGTAAATTGGTACTATCCACCCCGCTGGTGGACAAGCCTACTTGTCCTTAAAGGCCATTTCCAGAGAAGAAGGAAACATTCATCTAAGCTCCAGCACCACATTTCTGTATAAGAACTAGTTTGAGATTTAAATGAACCCTGTCTCTCAAGACACCGCCTTGCATCTATTCTGTATTCAAATTTATTTATCTAGAGACAAAACTGTGCTTTCTTGAATTCTACTCACACTATATGCAAGCAGATCAAATGAGGTGTTGATCCAGCAAAATGGCAAGTAGCCTTTTGCTTCCTTGAAATTGCTAATTTTACAAATGGCAGACTGTTGAAGCATGGCATGGAATATCTATTTTACTAGACTCTGGCAACATGGGCACATATGGTCTTGTCAAGAATGAATCACACACAATTCCAGGTTTATAATTAAGCAGTGGAAATTCCAAAAGGAATAACAATATGAACAAAGTCAGATTTAGATTGCTGTTTGTCAGCTTTCTCTCAGGCTCCTTCCTTGGCACATTATTGGCAACCTAGCTACTTTGATTCTTTTGCTCTGAGAAAATGTTTAATTGGGAAACTCTAATTGTACTTGATTTAACATCTGTATACTATGCTTCAGTTCAGTTCAGTCGCTCAGTCGTGTCTGACTCTTTGCGATCCCATGAATTGCAGCACGCCAGGCCTCCCTGTCCATCACCATCTCCCGGAATTCACTCAGACTCACGTCCATCGAGTTGGTGATGCCATCTAGCCATCTCATCCTCTGTCGTCCCCTTTTTCTCCTGCCCCCAATCCCTCCCAGCATCAGAGTCTTTTCCAATGAGTCAACTCTTCGCATGAGGTGGCCAAAGTACTGGAGTTTCAGCTTTAGCATCCTTCCTTCCAAAGAACACCCAGGGCTGATCTCTTTCAGAATGGACTGGTTGAATCTCCTTGCAGTCCAAGGGACTCTCATGCTTAGAGTATCATAAAGAATAGAAGAAGAACAAGCATATAGGTCAAGCCAAATGTTCTTATATAAATATTTAGGTTAATACCTTCTCCCACCAAATTTGAGCTTCTGATCAACTCCCTGGCAGGCCAGCCAAGATTAATAAGTAAGATAGGGACCATTTTTAGAAAGAGTCTCTCTCTCTCTCTCAATCTTAATCTCTCTCTCTGAATGCTCTTTCTACCTGAAGGAAGAGACCATGTCCTGTTCTTGTCTGTAAGCCCAGCATCTAGCACAATGCCCGGCATGGTTGTTTTGGAGATTTGCATCATGTGTTTAGGAAACATTCTCAGGGAATCCCTTGGAGTTACTATGGACCTGCTTTTGAGCCCTATTTGTAACTCAACATCTGTACCTTAAAGCACATGTCAGCCAAAAGGTGGAAATAGCTCAAATGTCCATCAACTGATGAACAAACAAAATATGATCTTTCCACACAATGGGATATCATTCAGCCACAAAAAAAGAATTAAATGCTGATACATGCTACTACATAAATGAACCTTGAAAACATTATGCTAAGTGAATGAAGCCAGTCACAAAAGATTACCTATTGTATGACTTCATTTATATGGAATATCCAGAACAGGCACATTTACAGAGACAGAAAATAGATCAGTGGTTGCCAGGTGATATGGGAAAGGGGAAGATTGGGAGATGATACCTAAAGAATATGAAATTTCTCTTTAGGGTGTTGAACATATTCTTAAATTGATGGTGGTAGTGGTTGTACAACTTTGTGAATACACTAAGAGCTCTGAGTAGTACACTTAAAATGGGTGAATGGTGTGATATGTGGATGGTATCTCAGTAAGACTGTTAGGTTAAAAAAAAAAAGTGTATCCCAAATGATTTTGATGTTACACTGCCAATTCAGAAGCCTGGGTTAGCCTAATAGGTCCCTATCCCAGTTTGGATTCCTAACCCTCTTTTTCTTCCTGGCTCTTAGGACCTATAGCTTCCCTGCAGCCCACATGGCTGCCCCCTAGCTTTGGTTCTATTATCCAGAATAAAGAATGCCCTGGAAGAGAGCTGATGCCTTATTGGAAGAGGGGAAACAAAGACTTTCAGTTTCAAGCTGTGTCTACCCCTAGCCATCGCTCCCACTTGGATAGCTGCTCTACCATGAAGATTGGCACCCTGCTCTTCCCCACTTATGTTTTCCCAGGGCCTTGAAGAACCCAAATCCAGTTACTCCATTGTGAGATTGAAATAGCTTGGATGTTTTTCTTCACAAGAGGGCACTGATTCTATTAAGGAAAGCAGCTGCCACAAAACAAATTTTTCATGTTCCATATAGGAAATGGAAACTTTCAAGAAAAAAAGGAGTCAATTTTAAAACCTACAGCAGTGAGTTCTCCCTTTCACTCGTCATCTTTTTCTGCTTATTTAGAGACAGGAAAAGGAAAACTTTCTTGCTTGTTCAATCCCCAAGCTACTTCCAGTTTTTTACTTTAAAGGGAACCAGTGCAAAGTAAGGAAATATTATTTGGACACCTGAAAAAGAAAATGTTTTTTTGACAAATTGGATGGTGATTTCTAACCACCATGGATGAGTATAAGTACTTTCTGTTAAAATCTCATCAGTGAGTACATATTTCTAGGAATATTACATTGCAATAGAAGTTATAAAAGGATGCTACTAACTCATCCTTTAATTTGACTACAAAATATTTATTAGAAGTTAATATTAAATATTGATTAAAGATTAACTGTGGTATTAAGTATTTAAAATATTGGTAAAAATTAAAGCTTTTGTCACAATAGACCGTGGTCTATCTACTGATAATCACTTTTCTGTAGGGTGGTTCCCTGAATGTATTACAAAAAATACTTCTATAATGAGAAGTGATTGTCACCATTCCATATCTTTGAATTTGAACATGTCTTGACACAAAATTTTCTTTGAAGAGGATTTTAAAAAGTCTTTTAACCAAAAAAAAAAATCCAACATACGTCTTAAAACTGATTGTCAGCCCCTCAGAAAATGTCCTCAGGAACCCAGAACAGTGATAGTTTTAGATATATATAATTCCTTTCTTAATTCACTTTTGGCTGCAAAGAAAGGTTCTGCAAACTGTGAAAAAGAGCCAAATACTGAGACTTCAAGGATTATTCAAAAAACCCTGTAATTAGTTTCATGACCAAAAAGAAAAGAATGGCTTGGGTGATTGAAAGGATGGAGGAATGAATGGACAGATGAATACAAATGCATTCAAAGATACTTCTGAGTACATAATTTCAATGGTGGTGAGTGCTATAAAAGGCAAAGAACCAGGTGCTGTGAGAGTATATTTGAGGGGCCTCTGACCTAGTGTGGGAAGCCATGTTTAAGCTGAGACTTGAAGGTGAATAGGAGCTAGGAGAGTAAAACTGGGAGAAGGTCCAGAAAATACATGAGTGGCTCAGATGGTGAAGACTCTGCCTGCAATGCAGGAGACCTGGGTTTGATCCCTGGGTCAGGAAGATCCCTGGAGAAGGGCATGGCAACCCACTGTAATATTTTTGCCTGGAGAATTCTGTGGACAAAGGAGCCTGATGGGTTACAGTCCATGGGGTTGCAGGGAGTCGGACACGACTGAGTAACTAACACTTTCAAAGAGGGAGCACAAAGGGAGGAAGAAAGTAATAGAAATAAAGACAGGAAGCAGAGAGAGTGAAGAGAATGACAAGGCTTAAACATGCAGCTGTGAGGGTGCCGGGGCACAGCTGGCGACTCCAAGGGAAAATTATGAAACGTTTGTAATCTGGAAAACTCAGTTAACCAGAATGACTCATTCCCCAATTATGCCACAAATCCAGGATTTTACTGGAAAGCAAGCAGCCATGAGGGATGTAGTGTCTTAGCTGTTCAAGTAGGGAATTGAACCCACACCCCCTGCATTGGAAGGTGAAGTGTTAACCACTGGACCTCCATGGAAGTTCCAAAAAGCAGAGTGTTGATAACTAATGGTTACAAAGCAATGCCCACATGCCAGTCACCATTCCAGTGTTTATATTAACTCATTTAATCCTTGGAACTGTGCTATGAAGGAGAAACCAGTACAATTCCCATTTTATAGATGAAGGGCTGACAGAGGCACAGAGAGGTTAAGGAACTTGGCTACGGTCACACAGCTCACATGTCATGCCATAGATCTGGGCACATTCAACTAATCTGTATCTTTCAAAATTATATAGCTATTTAGTGGCATATCCGAGAATGGAGCCCAGGTTTTCTGACTCCAGTGCAGCATCCCTCAGCTGGGCACAAATTCATGAAATCACTTTATAATACCCCAGTAACTGCAAGTATGCAAGCAAAGTCGTTAGTTCCCCTGTCTCCACTTTGTTGAATGGTTCTACCTCTGGGAGGGAGTGAACCCAGTCCACCTCTAGGAATACGCTACCCAGAATTTTGCCTTCCATCTTGGCACTGCCACTGTAACAGTGAGTGTTTTGGAGCTGGCAGTAAGTATTTTTGTGCCTCAGTTCAATTCAGCAGTTGTGTTAGAAAACATCCTCCAAATGTCCAACGATGTTAATGTGTTTCTTTGTGAATGATCTAAAGGTAAATGTGCTTCATTACAGGGTGATGGGCTGAACAGGAGACTAAGGTATGAAAAACAATGCTAGAGAATAGATTTCCAGAGCTGTGAGTAAGCTTGCTGTCAGGATTTGCAGAGAAGATTTGATTGGGAAGAAAAATGCATCTTTGCTTCATCATTTCAAAGCAATTTCATGCTTCAGTTGTCCACATCTCTGTCTTCTGAACACTTCCAAGGGCCACACTTGGGCCTCAGCAGCAGCCTGAAGTCTCATGTGATGGAGTCTCCATGCGAGGGCTCTGTGGGAGTGATGTAGAAAGCGGCGTGGCAACGCTTGATTTTGATAGAACAATTTAATCATACTCTTTTGCCTCGATTAAGTTGAAAAGACTCAAATGCAGCTGAAAATTGAAAAGTGTAACGGAATGAGAAGGTTTATATCAAATATTGAAAAGGCTGAGAGAGAGAGCTAACAGATGTTTTGGCTGTGACTATTAAAACTGGAGCCTGCAATCTGGAACTGCTCAGGGGTCCATTGCTGTGGACAAGGATTCACTTTTTTGAACTGAACCAGGGAAGAGGGGGTGTCTGGTGCCCAGTGGCTGCAGGAGTCTATCAAGTAAAGATTTCATATACTGTCTGGTCTCTTCTTTAGGACTTTTTTTGAAGGTCTGTGAGGTTGTTTTTTCCCCCCAGGTTTCTGGAGATATAATTGACATATTGTGTAAATTTAAGGCAAACAGTGTCATGATTTGGCACTCATATATATTGTGAATGATTACCACGATCAGATTAGTTAGCACATCTGTGATATTGTGTAATTACTGTTTGTGTGAGTGTCTACGTGTGCACTGAGAACATTTAAGACATCCTCTCTTAGTGACTGTATCTTTTGTGATACATAAAAGAGTACCGTTAACTACAGTCATCTTGCTATACATTCCATGCCCGGCATTCATTCATCCTGTAACTGGAAGTTTCTACCCTTTGACCAACATCTCCCCATTTGCCCCACCCCCAGGCAACCACATCCTGTTTCTATGAGCTCTGGTTATTTAGATTCCAGATCAAAGTTAGATCATATAGTATTTGTCTTTCTCTGTCTGCCTTATCTCACTTAGCATAATGCCCACAAGGTCCATCAGTGTTGTCACAAATGGCAGGATTTTGTGGGGTTGCTTCTAGATGCCGGTCCAGTCGCATTTGGCTTCCTTCAGTGGTGTGTTGTTATCTGCTGAGAGAAAGCCGGAGGGGGATTCTCATGTACCCACCCAGAATGCGTGCTAGGCACTGGACCTGGGAGTTTTGCACGTAGTGTACTAGAACAGTGCTCTCAATTTTGGCCGCACGACTGAATCACCTGGGAAGCTTTTCAAACACATAGAGGCTCAGGCCCCCACCTCCTAAGATGCAGGTTAATCTTGGGCATTTGGAATTTTTAAAATTTCTACCAAGATGATGTTTTAGGAAAAAGAATTGTGTACATGTGTTTCAAACTGTTGAAATGCCACGTTTTCAGTACAAGTGTTTTTGTAATTAAACTTTTATATTGTCTTTGTTTTTTTAGAAGTTGACATGGGCATTTGTAATGATAAAAACTCCTCTGGGGGTTCAGTGTACAGCCAGTGTTGGAGAACCACGGACTTTGAGAGCAACTCATTGCACAGAGAACAGGCTTGTGGTTGCTAAGAGGGAGGGGGTTGGAGTGGATGAATTGGGAGTTTGGGGTTAGCAGATGCAGACTGGTATATATAAGATGGATAAACAACAAAGTCTTCCTGTATAGTACGAGAAACTATATTCAATACCCTGTGGTAAACCATAGTGGAAAATAATATGAGAAAGAATGTATACGTATGTATAACTGGATCACTTTGCTGTATAGCAGAAATTACCACAGCATTATAAATCAGCTATATTTCAATAAAAAAGGAGTGTATTATTCAATTTGGGGGACACTTCCTGGCTTTGCTCATTCATCCACTTGCAACTTAGGGATCGAGTCACATACTTCATTGTGACAAGAGTGACAAGTATCTCTGGTGGCCTCGGTGCTCAGAACTCACATGCCAAATTCCTTCAGCACCTACATCACTGGTTTGCTTTGGACTGCCTCCATTTTGCGCCTCTGCTTCCAAGTTAATATTTCTAGTTTTTCAAACAACCATTTTGATAACCCTGCTTTCATTGTGTATGTCTGTGTGTGCTTAGACAGTGGTGTCCTCCTCTTTGCGACCCCATGGACTGTAGCCCACCAGGTTGCTCTGTCCGTGGGGATTCTCCAAACAAGAATATTGGAGTGGGTTGTCATTTCCTTCTCCACCTCATCTTCCCAACCCAGGGATTGCACCCACCCAAACTCAGGGTCTCCCACATTGCAGGCAGATTATTAACCATCTGAGCCCCCAAGGAAGCCCAGGAATACTGGAGTGAGTAGTCTATCCCTTCTCCAGGGGATCTTCCTGACCCAGGAATCGAACTGGGGTCTCCTGGATTGCAGGCAGATTGTTTACCAGCTGAGCTACCAGGGAAACCTTTAGAGAAATTGCTTGCCTTCATTACTTTGTAACTCCTCACGGTGGAGAAGGAAGTTGTGGAGAGGAAACTTTTCGGAGGCCCCAGGAGAAGAAGGCCTCATCGTCCTTGCATTCCAGGCTTCCTTACCAGTACACTCCCCAAGAACACAGCCCTTCTGCTCACTCTGGCTAGCCTTCCTGAAGAGGAGAGGATTTCTGGAGGCAGAGCTATTGGAGCCTAAGTACAGGGTTCCCAGAGGGCAATGATTGCAGACTGGAAGCCCCTGGCTCAGTGTGTCCCTCAGGGTGCCAAGACGTGCACCTGGTGAAGAAAGCTATTGTCAAGGAACTGTGCTCTGCCAGGGACCCCAGTACCTGGTTTAGATGTGTGTGGATGGGGATGAAGGGGAGACCATCTCCGGCTGCTTCTGATCATGATGATTGACTTTAGAAAACAAGGTGTGGAGCTTGTGAAAGAGACATTGTATGTCTGTGCAGGTGCCAAGTTCCTGACAAAATGAAAATTTCAAGAGATTTACAGAGACCCTCCCTGTCCACCACATACAGCTATGTCAAGATTTAGAGTCTGCAAAGGAGTACTGGCATTGTCTCATTGTTGCTGGGATATACGGAGTGCGGGTGAACTGTTAGGGAGCACCTACTATGTGCGAAGCAACAGGATTTGTACATTCACCCATATGTCACCCTAGTAAATAATCCTCACAGTACTCCACGAAGTGCCTATGATTACTATCATTTTGTGGATTTAGAAACCAGGGGTCAACTCACTGGTATGACTTACCCCAGGTCACACAACCTAAGCAGGAACCTGAGTCAGTCTAACATGTAATTGAAATCAGTCCCCCTGGGGAAGTGCAGAATAACTCTCGTGCCTCTTTGATATCACTTGTCTTGACCCTCCTCGCCATGTCTTCTTTGTAGGATAAACGCCTCCTATTCCTTCAGATTGTATTTCCAAATGTGTTCTACATTTGACTTTTCCAGAGCCTTGCTTTCTATCCTTCCCTGCGTCCTTGAAATCTGGCTTTTATTACAACATTTCCAATCAAACTCTCCTCCCCTAGGTCATTGATGACTAAAACCTCAAGCTCAACCCTAATAATCAACCCATATCCAACCTCTCTTCATAGTATTTAGCACTAATGTGGACCACTCTCTTTCTTCAGTTGGGCAATCTCATCCATTCCCATGGATGTACCACCTCAATGCTGTGTGTGTGTGTGTGTGTGTTAATCGCTCAGTCATTTCTGACTCTACACGGCCCCATGGACTGTAGCCCACCAGTGTCCTCTGTCCGTGGGATTCTCCAGGCAAGAATACTGGAGTGGGTAGCCATTCCCTTCTCCAGGGGATCTTCCTGACCAAGCATCGAACCCAGGTCTCCTGCATCTCCTGCACCGCAGGCAGATTCTTTACCATCTGAGCCACCAGGTAAGCCCACCATCTCAATGCTGGCGACTCCCAAATCAACCTCTGGAGACTTACCTCTCTCCTGAGCTTCAGTCTCACCCATCCCACTGCCTGCTGGGCTTCCTCGTTTGGAATAGCCCACAGGTACTTAAGACCCCACACACCCCAGAAAGAAATGTTGCATTTCCCCTAACCACAACTCCACCTCAGTCCTTCTGTGTATTTCTTATACTTCATTAGTGGAATCTCCCTCCACATGATCTACCAAGCCAGGGAACTCAGGCGCATCTTTTCCCTCATCCAGTCATCCAAATCAGTCTTTCAAATTCTGTGGATTCTACTCCATGAATATTTCTCAAAGTTGACCTTTCTTCTCTCCCTTGCTTAGAGTAGTTCTAGAGTTTTGTAATACATCTCTCAGATTCTACTTCATATCACAAGTCTGTTTTCCACGCTGCTGACAGAGAGGTATTTCAAAGCCCTATTTAAGCTGTTCAGTGGCTCTGTGAACCTACATTTCCCAAAGCATATTGGTTGCACCCTAGTCTTATAGGATGTGAAAAATGGGACTGTGGTCTCAAGTCGCTTCTGGAAAACCTGTATACTATACTTCTCTCCTCTTAGAGGTTCAAATTCATGTTAAATGTCCCAAGAAGTCCTTCAGTGACAACCATGTTTAACTTTGTATATTTCAGCATCTCAAATGGATTTCATTATGGAATCAGCCCTTTTCCCCACGCTCACATGTTTCAGCATAGGGCCTGCCAGCAACCTTCTGCAGAACACCATTGAAAACACAGGGTGGATGCTCTGCTTCTTGGCGTGGTATCCAAGGCTCTTCTTCATGTGACCTTTACTAACCTCTCTAGCAAACCTCTCCCTTACAAGTCTCACTGCCCTCGCCATTCTTGAGACTACCCTACTTCCTCACACACCTCTGTGTTTTCATGCCTTTCCTTTCCTGGAAAGCATTTCCTCTCCCCTCACCACCTTTTGCTACCTTCAATTCATCATTGGAGACTCAGCTTGACTGTCTTCCATGTATTTTGTATATATATTGAAGATTAGATTTACCAGGTATGAAATTAGTTTATTTCTAGGTAATCTCTTAGCATTTCAAACTAATTGGATTATTTCTGTATCTTTTCATTTTAACACCACCATTAAATTTTTTTTAATATAAATTCATTTATTTTAATTGGAGGTTAATTACTTTACAATATTGTATTGGTTTTGCCATACATCAACATGAATCCGCCACAGGTGTACATGTGTTCCCCATCCTGAACTCCCCTCCCTTCTCCATCCCCAATGTTGTGTTAGTTTCTGGTATATAGCAAATTGATTCAGTTATGTATGCACACATATATATATTCTTTTTCATAATCTTTTATATTATAGTTTATTAAGGATATTGAATATACTTCCCCATGCTATACAGTAGGACATTGTTGTTTATCTGTCCTATATATACTAGTTTGCCTCTGCTAATACCAAACTGCAGTTCTTTCCCTCCACTACCCCACCTCCTTGGTAACCACAAGTCTGTTCTGTTAACACATTATTTTGGATTCATCACTGACCCAACAGGAAAACAATCCCGTCCTTTGTAGCTTCTAGTAAAGCAGTGGATGTGAGAAACCCTATAGCTGGGTATGCACTAGGGCACATCTTGATCAGGGAAACACAAAGCCACCTGAGCTCCTGCTCCTAGACAAGGCCAAGGCCCAGCTCCCACAACTTCTGGATCTTTCTTCAGTCCTCTTGGGGCCAGAGGCCTGTGAATCATGACCCACTCCATGAAGCCTTTTCCTTAGCAAGGGAAGGAAATTATTCATTGGTGAGTGCTTCCTTTGCGCAGGCATGCTGCTAAAGTTTTCTATGCATTATGTCATTTCATCCTCACAGCAGCCTCAAAGGTAAGAACTCTTACTTCCTTCCTGTTACAGAGGAGGACATTGAGGGTCAGGAAAGTGAAATGACCTGGTCACGGTGGTCTTATAGCTCCAGGCCCCAATCCTGCCAGCAGCACTTCTTTGCTGTGTTATGTTGGGAAAATCAGTTAATCTAGCTGAGTCTCAAATTTCTCCCTTGCACAATAGGAATAATACTACTGCTTACCTTGTGGAATGATCCTAAGGTTTCGATGATGTATGCAGAGTGCCTGGCACATGGTTAAGTACTCTATAAATGGTCACAACCATGGGCTGAGGTCAGACATTGTTTTCAGGCAAGATAAAGTGGAAACAAGAGGACAGTTCTGTATTAAAGGAGAGTTTGGGTCCAGAAACTCTTTGGACTATGAAAAGGCCACAGTTCTCAGATATCCAAAGGAGGCTCCCTTCTCCAAATGGATGATGGTGACACTTCTCAAGGAGCCAAAGGAGGCTCCATTTTAAGGGCACTCAGGGAGATGGCAGTCGGGTACAAGAGCTCATGATGGGAGAAGGGCTGGCCACGTGGAGACTGAAAACGATCTATAAAGCTTGGCTCCGATGTAGGCCAGGGATGGGCTCAGCATGAAGTCCGTGCAGCTGACCTGGCATGCACATGGAGGTTTCTCGTGTCTTCCTGTGGGGATAGCTGCCTCCACTCCAGTAAAACCTGCAGTTGATGACGGTGGAAGACTGTCTGGGGAAGGGATTCAAGTGAAAGTGGGCGGCTGATGGAAAGTAGAGCTAGAACAGTAGACTCGGAAGTCAGACTGTGTGGGTTGGAATGGTGACTGTGCCCCTGGCTGACTTTGTGACTTTGGTTCTGCACTACCTCTCTGGGCTTCAATTTCCTCCTATCTCCGTAAACTGGAGATAGTAAGAGGACCTACCTCCTAGGGTCATTGGGAGAATAAGGAAATTTATCCATGTGTTTAGCACAGATCGGGCACATGGTAAAAGTCTGAAGAAAACACCAGTTATTGTCATCCTTATTGTGTGTGCTGAACGTGGCAAGGGGGAGACGGGGAGGGAACCTTGGGGAGGCTTATAAGATTTGCTGTAACAATCCCAAATGAATCGTCCCCAAATCGACTTCTGCAAATATTGCAATTTGCCCCCATTAATTAAAAGAAGCTTTGCATTCTTTTCTTTCAAGTTTATTTTGTGGCTCAGATCTTAATGTGCTTTTTAAAAGACTATAGAGATTTTGATCCAATTAAAAACTACCCTCTAAGATATCAGCGTCTGACAGTTACAGTGTACTCTTTCGGGCATTTTCCTTGAAATGATTTTAACGTGATGGTTATATCTGGTGAAAATTATGAGTTTTCAGTAATTCTTAGATTAGACGAGGTTTAATGGCTAGAATGCAGCCTGCACATTTAATCTGTTTCAGAGCAGCTTCATTTACTAGATGGTCCTCGTGGGTTTGGGGAAAGGATATAAAGTTTCTTCAATGAGGTGTGAAGCAGGTTTTAAAGGATAGAGTCTGTTGTCTTCAGAATGGATTAAACTGCCACAAAATCACAGCCACTGCCCAGCTGCACACAGCACTTATCCCAACCCAAGCTCCAATAGACTTTTTGCTTTTGACTTGATCCAGCCCTACTTTTCGTGCTGGCAGTTTCTGTGCCCCTTTCCTTCACCCTATGCTGCTGGGCTAGGTGGCTGCTGCCTAATTCAAAACCCACGAATCAATTCTCTCTGTATTTGTTTCTCCATTCTGGAATACTGTCTTCTTGTTTTTACAATTAAAAAAAAAAAAACTGGAGGCACTTTTTTAAAAAGTAGCACTGATGATCAGCTCATTTTTTTTTAGGCAGGTCAGAAACTTCATCCTTTTTAAAAATGAATTTATGTATTTGTTTTTGGCTGTGCTGGGTCTTTGTTGCTGTGTAGGCTTTTCTCTAATTGCAGCGAGTGGGGGCTACTCTCTAGCCATGGTGTGCGGGCTTCTCGTTTTGGTGGCTTCTCTTGTTGTGGAGGCGTACAGGATTGCAGCATGTGGGCTCAGTAGTTGCGGCTCCCTGGCTCTAGAGCGCAGGCTCAATAGTTCTGGTGCACAGGCTTAGTTGCTCTGAGGCATGTGGGATCTTCCTGAATCAGAGATCGAACCCGTGTCTCCTGCATTGGTATGCATGTTCTTTACCACTGAGCCACCAGGGAAGCCCATGATCAGCTAAAGGTTTTGAGGTAGCTTTTCTGCAAGGATGAAACATTGTGAGAGTTCCCAAGTATTAAGAAGATTCTGGAGATAAAGAAAAGGCCAACTCCAGCTTGCTTAAGACAACTTCTTAAAAAGATCTAGGGCTTTCCATTCAGCTTCACACACCACTCTGCGAGTCCTTCCAAATTAGTAGAAGGCAGATCCATTTATGACTCATCACAGTATTTGATATCCATTTTATAGCTACTATATTAGGTTTTGAGTTGGCTTTATAATTCAGTGGAGTTGTGTTTTGTGTGTTGAATATACGCATCATGTATTTAGACCATTATTTCTTTAAAGAACTTAGAGAGCAATGTTCTTTTTGAATTTCTTAGAGAATCAGTATTATGATATAGTTCTGATTGGTTTAGGCTCTGTGCATGGTCATATCTGTGATATACTTGACGTCTATCCTTTGGTCAAGATTGTAGCATTGCTTCACTGGGAAAATGTATTCTATGACAGGGATTCGGCTCCTAGCAATGAATGCATCAAATCAAAACTCGAAAACGGAGCCTAGCCCAGAGTTGACCACACAGTTGCAGCTCATTAGATGTCTACTGAATGGCTGAATTAATTGCTTCTCATCCGTCCAGCCACAACTGAGTGGAAAATGAAAGCTTAAGACTTCTATTCTCTTTAGTTCCAGCACAATAAACAATTTGAGACACTCCATTGCTATTTGCTATTCCCATTTCCTTACTGAGAGTCATCCATCTCATAAAGGCTTAAGAAGAAAGGACACTGATCATAATTCTAAAGTGACATTCTTTAAAAGTGGTATTTAAAGTCCATTAGATAAAAATAAGATAGAACCAAACCCATCATTTTAGATGAACTTTTCTTCTCTTTTACTCAACCGGGTAGATGATGACATATACTAAACACACACATTTATCAAGGAATGCTGCCTTGTATACTCAGCACTGGGCTAGATGCTGGGAATGGCAATGTTCCTGGTCAGAGAGCGTCCAATCCAGTTGAGAAGACAACACTTACATATGTGTAAATCAGGGTTTCTCAGCCTTGGCACCAGTGACTTTCTGGGTGGTCTAACTCTTTGTTGTGGGATGTCTTTCTGTGGAAATTGTAGGATGTCCATGTTGTAGGGTGTTTAGCAGAATCCCTGACTTTAACCCACTGGATGTCAGTAGCAGCCCCCTCCAGTTAGGCCTGGCAAATTATGTTTCTAGACGTTGCCATACTTTCATTTTCCCTGAGATGCAAAATCACCTCTCTTTGAAAATCCCTGGTGTTATGCCATTCATCATGCAGATTAGCATGTGACTGTAAAATGAAGAACTAAGAGGGAGGGGGGATTCAGTGGAGTGTATGGGCCCAAGTGGTCAGTCTTAAACTGGATTTAAAAAAATAGGGATGGGGTTTTGATAAGCAGAGAAGTCATTACCGATGGAACAAAAAAGGCACAAGCTGTGCTTCCTGAGTGAAGTTTATTTGGTGGGTTTGCAGTGAGAGCTGGGGGTGGGGGTGGCTGGTGAAAAGATGGCCTGGCTGGAATGGAGGAGCAAGCAAATAGTGGAAGACTAGACTGATAAGGTTGGTTGGTGGCTGTGAATCCTGGCTAATGGGTGGGAACCACTAGATATCTGAGTGTAACAGGATGCAAAAGGTATATAGGTAGTGAGTTTGACTGTACTTCATAGGATGGGATCGAGTGAGGAAGCACAGGACCAAGGCCATAACCCCTTCATCCTTTGTTTTACAAAGAGAGAGGGTAAAATCAAGTTGAAAGCAATGCACAGAGTCCTCCTGCAGCAGTAGCCTCTCTTAGTGGTATGTGCACTAGACAGCTGATCACTCACGTAGGACCAGCTTTGCAGATTAGTTTTTCTTTCTTTTCTTTGCCTGAGTTTCAGATACCAGAAGATGTAGATGCTGCTGATTTGTCTCCGAAAGTATTTGTCATGTTCATCACATTAATGTACTCCATTAGGTCTTTTAGATTAGCTCCTGGGGATAAAATCCATAGTCTTCAGACAGTTCTCTTTTCAGCTATGTTGTACCTCCCTGGCCTTTCAAAATTTTCTCAATTTTGCCTGCACAATCAAATGATATGGTACACATTATCTGATGAACCGCTCACCCCTCATGATCATACCATTGTTAAACACATCTGAAGAAAACCATTCTTTCATGGTTTATTTTTGTCAAAATGTATAATATACACATTGATGAGATTCATAACCTTCTGGTGTGTAGGGTAGTCATAAAACCCATCACATGTTCTTTTCTATTTTAGTAGCTTAGGGGTTAGTCTAGCAGACCACCTATACAGTATATGTCTGCATCTGCGTGCATCCTCAGTCATGTTTGACTTTTTGCAACCCCATGGACTTTAGCCCGCCATGCTCCTCTATCCATGGAATTCTCCAGGCAAGAATACTGGAGTGGGCTGCTATTTCTTCCTCCCGACTCAGGGATCAAACTCCCATATCTTGCATCTCCTGCATTAGCAGGCAGATTCTTTGCCACTTAGCCACCTGGGAAGCTCATACAGTATGTAACCAGCAACTAAATGTGCATGTATGAAAATCTATAGTAGTAGCATATTCCCAGGACTTTTTATTTCAAGACTTGAGACAAATGGAAATGATTGCCGAACAGTGAGCCCTGTACTATGACTGGTGTCACTGAAGTACATACTAGCTGAGAGAGAAGCATTCACTTGGTTTGTTAGACAAAAAAGAGAGAGAGAGAAGAGAGATAATTTCTATCACGACTAACCTCAAGAAAATTAAAATTTATTAAAAATTTAATATAAAATTATTAAATTTGAAATTAATAAAATGTTACTAAAATTGAATTTTAATTGTTATTAAAATTGAAAAGTGGCATGAGAACAGTGTAGAGCCATGGTTTGGTACTGTGACCTGAGCCCAATCAGCCTGCCGTTTATATAACTGGATGATGTAGTCTTGGCAGATGGTGAATCAGTGAAGGTCTCAGGGTTGGTTATTCAAGCTCAATTTACTTAGGAAAGAAGAGGAAGCTTGACTTCCATTTTCTTTGTATCCCACAGGAAAGCTTTTTCATCATTTCACATAGGAAAGGAGATCCCCAGTGTGCCCTTTCATTTATCTGAGGTGGAATAAGCTTGCAGAATCAGTGCTAGCCTTGAACCTTTGGCCTGCCTGCCACTGTGCTAGGGAAGGTAGAGAAAGAGAGGCGAAGCACATGATCCCTGTCTTCTACTGTTGAGTGGAGATCATTGAATAAGTATTCATCAATTTCACCTGTACTCTCCTGCAATGATATGGTACACAGTATCTGCTTCTCTGTGGCACAGACTGAGGCCGTTATGGGCTGGAGAGCTGTGGAAAGTTTCCTGGAGGAGGATGAACTAATGCTGGGCCTTGAGATGTAACATGGAGAGAAAGATGTGGGCATTTTGAGTCACATGAGAAGAGAACTAACCTGTTGTATGTAGGGAGAGGCTGGACCCCCTGCCCAGCACGAGCAGAGAAGCGGTATATTTAGGGGGAAAATGGGACCTGAGGCTACATGGACTGGATGCCCCTGGCACTGAAGAGCAGTGTTTCCCCCTTTGAAAACCTACTCTGTGTTGTCATCAGTAATAATCACTGTAGTCCATGGAGCAGAGATGGACCAGGAAGAAAATGGCAATTTGAAGAAGAGAAATCCTTTTAAACAGGAGCAGTCCTAGAGAGTTCTATGACCTAAGTTAAGCAAAACCAATTGTGGTAATTTCCATAGCTATGATTCATGCTGTTGAGTTCACTGAAGGTACTTTAAACCAACTTCAAGTTCCATTGTCCATTCCTTTCATGACTCATCCTATGAATTTCCCCATACAGATAAGGTGTCCTCACATGAGGAGCCAGAATTCAGCTTCAAAGCAGTTTTGAGCCACTGTCTGTAGGAGCTATTTTTCTAGAATCAAAACTATTTGTAGTTGATACTAAAAATAATTGTATGGGGTAGAAATCAGAAAAGAGCCACGAGTACTGTTTTTCTAAAAGAGCAAGAAATTTCACGAGCTTTTCTCCCAGCCCCCAAAATCTTCTTCTTGGGAGTTCCTCCAAACCTAAGGTCACACTCATCTGCCAGAATGCATAAAGCTGGGTCATTAGAATGTCCCCTTAGTGAGGTCAGGGACTTTGCTATGTTCATTTCCATATTCCCAGCACCAAGAGCAGTGTTTCCCCCTTTGAATAATGTGCTTTTGAATGAAAGAATTTTCAACTTTTGACACATGTTATCGGAATAGTTATTATTTTCAGCTTGCCCATTTGATAATTGAATTTTTAAAAAGTAACAGCTTTATTGAGATGTTATCCATATAATATATAATTTACAATTCCAATGCACACAATAGACTGTGTTTTAGTATAGTCACAGAGTTGTGCCACAATCACTAAACCAGAACATTTTTAACACCCCATCCCCAAAAGAAATTCTGTCCCCATTATCAGGCCTTCCACATTCCCCCCTCCCCCAGTCCCTGGCAATCACTGGTCTGTTTTCTGTCTATGGATTTGCTTCTATTGAACATTTCTGGAGAAGGAAATGGCAACCCACTCCAGTATTCTTGCCTGGAGAATCCCCTGGACAGAGGAGCCTGGGGGGCTACAGTCCACTGGATCGAAAAGAGTTGGACATGACTGAGTGACTAACACACACACATTGACCATTTCATATAAGTAGACTGTTATTATGCATGGTCTTTTGTGGTTGGCTTTTTAAATTTAATTAAATGATATCAAGGTTCAACTTTGATGGCAGTATCAGTCCTTCATTCCTTTTTATGGCTGAATAATATTCCGTTGTGCAGACACACCACTTTTTGTTTGTCCATTCATCCATTGATGCACATTTGGGCTGTCTTCACTTTTTGGCTATTGTACATTATTCTACTGTGAGCATTCACGTGTAAGCTTTGGTTTGATCACCTGTTTTCTGTTCTCCTGGGTATATACCTAGGAGTGAAACTACTGGGTCATATGGTGATTTTACGTTGAACTTTTTGAGGCTCTGCCAGACTGTTTTCCAAAGTGCCTGAGCCATTGTACATTCCCATCAGCTGTCCACGAGGGTTCCAATTCCTTTACATTTTTGCCAGTACTTGTTATTGCCTCTTTAGGATAGCCATCCTAGTGGATTATAGTTGACTTTTGAATTATAAACGTATGGTATAAATATACCTATGGAGTACAAGTATGAAAAGTTTAAACTCTTGTTCCTTTGCCTCAGAAATAGTGACAGAAATGTGCCAGTGCAATATTTTTCATCTTGCATCTTTACTTTGAGGTGATGTTGTTTCGTTACCTCACAGGGTTAATGAAAAAGAGAGACTGGGGATTGCCAAACCAGCTTTTAGCACTTTTCTTGTTCAGAGTGTGGTTGTCATAAGAAAACACGCTCTGGGCCTTGAAATAGCATGGAAAATTCTAGAAATATGTCATTTCACAACGTCTGTGCAGAAACTGCTTCTGTGCCAGTGTGTTACATTTGAAACCACATTTTGTATGTGCTCAACTTTTACACAGATCTTGAGAAAATGAAATTGAATTTTATGCCTCTTTAATTTGATTTGAGACCATGACTGTGCTATTTTTTTATAATAATTGCAAGAATGTATCCAATATATGACTTTCATCTTATAGTAATTACAACCATTTACCCTTTATAGAGGCACATACTTTAGGACACCATAAGTCACGTTTCACGCTAATCGCTTTTCTGAAAATAAAAGGTTCTGTTGTACAAATCCAAAAACAATGATAGGGGAAAAGAAAATCAATTGATATATCACATCAAAGAAGAAATCAAAATGAAGACATCAGATATATACCAAAGGCTCTCATAAATTACAAATTGTGAACTCACCCCAAATTATTTTTAGGCAAATATAATAGGTTGAAGTCTCATTGTAAAACCCACTTCAAAGATAATTTGGGTATTTTCCCCAAGGCCTTGCCAGTTTTACATGCCAGAGCCTTCCAGTGTGAGCAGGGTTCCACAGGATCCAAACCCAAGCAGTCAGCTTAGACTCTGAGATCTGGTCCTTTATTTAAGGACAAGAAGCCCATTTTTTTTAGTAATCTGCTTTCCATTTGCTTCTTTGGGACTAACTGAAGAATTAAAAGTTGTCTTCTTTTCTAGAGTTATATGCAAAGCACAAAGAAGGGGTTTCAACAGCTGCTTCTCATCTTTCTATGGAAAAAACTTCTGATGTGAAAAATACCCCTAGGTCCTCCAGATAGTTCTTAGATTTCTTACTTGTCTTTCCCTCCACATGAAGAGGTTTGGCTCCTACCCATTCTTTATATAGGTGATATCTCTTCAGAAATATGTATGTTTCAGATAGTAGAAGTCACATACAAAGAGCACCACTTTGAGCTACTTCTTTATTCTCTTTGTTTACTTGTGTTCATTCATTCATCCTTTATTTCTCTCAACAGATATTTATGGAACACTTACCATATGCCATGCACTGTGTTAGGAGATAAGCTGTACATACACATGCTCCTAATTTTCTTCATAATATGTTTCACAATACTTATGGGCTTCCTTGGTGGCTCAGACAGTAAAGAATCCGCCTGCAATGTGTGAGACCTGGGTTTGATCCCTGGGTTGGGAAGATCCCCTGGAGAAGGGAACAGCTACCCACTCCAGTATTTTTGCCTGGAGAATTCCACAGACAGTGGAGCCTGGCAGGCTACAGTACATGGGGTCACAGAGTCGGACACAACTTAGCAACTTTCACTGTGTTTATAGTTATTGGTATGTTATCTGTCTCCCTTCCTAGACTGTAAATTCCAGAATCATCTTATTCACTAAACATCATATTGTGACCGCTTACCAGTCATTATATATTCTTGGAACATGATATTTTTAATGGCCACATAATATGTCTACCATAATTTATTATTGCCCTGTTGTTGGTCATGTAAGAAATTTTCATGTCTTGCTTTCATAAAACAGTTTGGAACATTATATCAAAAGGTATACACATTTCTATGGCTTTTGTTATATTAACCACACAGCCCTCCAGAAAAAGCTCTATCAATTTAAGTTGAGTGTTTCTCAAGTGCAGTTAAAGGGAATATCAAAATGACAGACTCAAGGAAGTGAAAGACTTAACAATCCATCCCTCTTTCTGCAGGGAGAGTCAGAATAACCATGCCTATGTGGGGGAAAGGCAGTTAGTTCTGGAGAATTGGATAACACTTGGGAGAACTCTCAGCTTAGTCCCGAGTTGGCCAAAAAGTACATTTGGGTTTTTCTGTACCATCTTATGGAAAAACTCGAATGCACTTTTTGGCCAACCCAACAGCATTGTGATTTGGGGCCAAGAAGAAGCAGTGATGCAGATTGTTTATTTATATGAGTTCTGAATTATCCTTACAGAGCTAAGAGTGAGCTGGAGAAATGGTCTTGACATAAATCCATAGAGGCAATCCAAATACTGATTGATTCTCAGTTATGTGTGAGAGCCTCAGCCATGTGCTATGAGTGATTTCTAGCCCTCAAAAAGACTGAAATCCAGTAGCAGGGAAAAGTGTGGGCACCTGAATATGAAAGACATGGGTTTCAGTTCTGATTCTGCTTCTTGTATGAGTGGTGAGGTTGAAAGTGAAAGTTGCTCAGTCATGTCCGACTTTGCAACCCCATGGACTGTCCATGGAATTTTCTAGGCCAAAATACTGGAGTTGGTACCTTTCCCCTTTTCCAGGGGATCTTCCCAACCCAGGCAGATTCTTTACCAGCTGAGCCACAAGGGAAGACCAAGAATATTGGAGTGGGTAGCCTATCCCTTCTGCAGCAAATCTTCCTCCTTAATACTTACCTCGTTCAGGGCCCCTGGAGGGTGTTTCGTGGAATCGTGAGGGTGTGCTTATGGCTGGCCTGGAATTGTCTACCAGGGCAAAGGCTTTTTAGGAGCAGATGGTATTTTTCTCTTGTGCCATCACTAAAGAATAGCTTTTGTAGCTTGAAAAGAAACAAAGTATTCAAGAGCTCTAAGTGTCTGGTGAAAGAAGTCGGCATCTGGAACAGCCACAGTGGATGTTTTCGCAATGCAATTGATGAACACATTTCTCCCCCTGAGCCACTTTCCTGTTACCGGGTGGAAGCTGGTCTATTTCAGTGATGTGTGCTGCCATCTCCCCTCCTGAAACTCATGTATTCAGTGCCCCAGGTTGAAAAAGAATGAGGACAAATTAACTGTTGTTCTGAAGTACTAATGCTTCAGGCCTTTGTGAAATAAAACCTTTGCTGAATGGAAAATACGATTGTCTTCCCACTTTCAAAAGTTACTTGTTTACCTGTTGCTCATAAAGCTCAGGGTAATTTGCGCTTGGGAAAAGATATTCTTTTGTCTGATGGGTTTCATTTCAGCACCATAGACTTCCCTGAAGATTGCAAAGCTATTCTGTTGTTACACATTTATAGAGCTCACCCTGAGGAAGGAGAATTAGTGTCTGGTAATACCTTACTGCCTGCCAATTTTACCTCACTGATTCTACCGTTGGAACTGATTTAATCAATGGATCGGCACATTATTCAAAGGGGGAATGCTATTACAGAAAAGCTTTCACGAAGGCTGATGATTCATACAGACACTATTCGGGACTTTTAATCAAATCACATAAAAGAAGCAAATTTGAATGTTGCTTATGCTTAGAATTTTGATGAAAAATAAAATATTAAGCAATGCTTAGGAGAAGCCCATGGCTTATATTTATGTGTGCAGACATTTCTTTTGAGAAAGAAAACTTAGAATGGTCTAGAGAAAAGATCGATGAAAACTGAGGTCACACCAATGGACAAGCCTTATGAAAGGGGCAGAAATGAGAGGTTGTGTGTGCTCATGAAGCTAAAGTGCTGGGCCTTTGTTTCCAATGGCCAGTGTACTCCAGTGGAAGGAATGCCAGCTTGGTGGCAATATCGTTTGAGAACTGAGGACATCTCGTTTTATTAAATTTATGTGAGAATTGGTAATGCATACATGGCAACCACAACACCACAGAATGTTTTCTAGCTCATGTTCCTGCCAGCATGGACAAAGAGATGTTTCTATAGCCCATTAAGGTCAATATTTTCATGATAGAATGGGTTAGACCCATACTACCCAAAGTATGGCCTATTGATCAACCATATAGGCATCATGTGAGACCTTGTGAGGAATGCAGAGTCCAAGGCCCTACTCCAGTCCTACTGAATCAAGCAAGCACCCCAGGTGATTAGCTTCTAATCCTAGGGTATCATTGCTACAGTGTTCATTGGCATACTTGCTCTGTGACTATTATTTCATTGTTACAGTGCTCTAGTTTCCTGGGCCATATATATATATTGGCCATGCCATGCAACTTGCAGGATCTTAGTTCCTTGGCTAGGTATTGAACTCGCTCCCTTGGCACTGAAAGTGCCGAGTGCTAACCACTGGACCTCTAGGGAATTCCTCCATGTGGTTTTAAGGTTTGTAGACCATACTTTTAGAAAACTGCTTGGTGTTAGAGTCAGACTGCCAGGCTTCAAATCCAGGCTATGCCACTGACTGACTAGAAGTCCTTGGTACTTGATTTCTTTCACTTTAAAAAGGGAATGACAGGGCTTCCCAGGTGGTGCAGTGGTAAAGAATCTGCCTGCCAATGCAGGAGATACAAGGAGATGCAAGTTTGATCCCTGGGTCAGGAAGATCTCCTGGAGGCGGAAATGGCAACCCACTTGAGTATTCTTGCCTAGAAAATCCTGTGGATGAAAACGAGCCTGCAGGGCTTCAGTCCATGGGGTCACAAAGAGTCGGACACAACTGAGCACTCACACATAGGACACAGGCATGCCTTGCAGCACCCCCCCCAAGTTAACAACAACAGCAGGGAATGAGAATACCTACTAGTCAACCTAATGTTGCTATGATGATTACATGAGATAATGTGAAACTGCATAGTGTGGAACTCGTATTTAGCACTAACAACTGTTGTTCAGTCACTAAGTTGTGTCTGACTCTTTGTGACCCCATGGACTGCAGCACACCAGACTTCCCTGTCCTTGACTATCTCCAGAGTTTGCTCAAATTTATGTCCATTGAACCAACAATGCTATCTAACCATCTCATCCTCTGTCGTTCCCTTCTCCTCCTGCTCTCAATCTTTCCCAGCATCAGGGTCTTTTCCAATGAGTTGGCTTTTTGCAAGGTGGCCAGAGTATTAGAGCTTCAGCATCAGTCCTTCCCATGAATATTCAGAGTTGATTTCCTTTAGAATTGACTGGTTTGATCTCCTTGAAGTTCATGGAACTCTCAAGAGTCTTCTCCAGCATCACAATTTGAAAGCCTCAGTTCTTTGTTGCTCAGCCTTCTTTATGGTCCAACTCTTACATCCATACATGACTACTGGAAAAACCATAGCTTTGACTATACAGACCTTTGTCCCCAAAGTGATGTTAGATCATATTATTTTTAAATCTAGGATGTGGTTTTCCGCTTATTAAATGGTAACTAGTGTTAAAGGAAGATTGTCCCTGTGTTAACACATATAACTCCAAATAAATTGAATTATCTTATAAAGCTTAGTGATGAAATCTCTTGTGCTTGAAGTGTTTCTGAACTTCCCCCCAACTGGAATAATTGTGCCTTTTTTCTCTCCCAGTTGTGCCTACCATAGAAGACATTTACAAACATAAGAAGTTTGCACCTCTCTCTCCCTAGCCTGCATCCTCCTTCAGGACAGAGGAGGTGTACCACATTGCACCCCCACTTTTACTTCACGCAGCCACAGCTCTTATACACAGTGCTTGATACTCAGCAAAACTCAAAAACATATTTGTGATGTTGACCTGAAGCTCTTCAAGTGAGAAAACCTGGAACTGAAATATACCAGATTAGAATCTCTTTAATCTCCCAGGTCTGTGCAAGTTAGAGGTAGCAGAATGAAATTGGGAGATAGTGGGGCTTGTCAGGCTTATTTCTTCTAAAGTATGATTGGATGGAAACGTCCACAGGAAATGCAGATGGACCAACTCGAAAAACACCCAACAACCACAGTCCTTTAAAAAAAAAATTGTAGTGAGATGGAGGAAATTTCCTGAAATTTCACTTCTGGTTCTTTATTTTAGATTTAATTTTTTATTGAAATATAGTTGACTTACATGTTATGTTAATTTCTGCTGTATAGCAAAGTGACTCAGTTATACACACATATACATTCTTTTTCATATTCATTTCCTTTATGGTATATCAGTTCAGTTCAGTTCAGTCACTCGGTCATGTCCGATTCTTTGCGACCCCATGAACCCGCAGCACGCCAGGCATCCCTGTCCATCACCAACTCCCGGAGTCCACCCAAACCCATGTCCATTGTGTCGATGATACCATCCAACCATCTCACCCTCTGTCATCCCCTTCTCCTCCTGCCCTCAATCTTTCCCAGCATCAGGGTCTTTTCAAATGAGTCAGCTCTCTGCATCACAGGGCCAAATTTTTGGAGTTTCAGCTTCAACATCAGTCCCTCCAATGAACACCCAGGACTGATCTCCTTTAGGATGGACTGGTTGGATCTCCTTGCAGTCCAAGGGACTCTCAAGAGTCTTCTCCAACACCACACTTCAAAAGCATCAATTCTTCAGCACTCAGCTTTCTTCACAGTCCAACTCTCACATCCATACATGACCACTGGAAAAACCATAGCCTTGATAGACGGACCTTTGTTGGCAAAGTAATGTCTCTGGCTACAGTTACCATCTGCAGTGATTTTGGAACCAAAAACAATAAAGTTTGTCACTCTTTCCACTGTTTCCCCATCTATTTGCCATGAAGTGATGGGACAGGATGCCATGATCTTAGTTTTCTGAATGTTGAGCTTTAAGCCAAGTTTTTCACTCTCCTCTCACTTTCATCAAGAGGCTTTTTAGTTCTTCTTCACTTTCTGCCATAAGGGTGGTGTCATCTGCATATCTGAGGTTATTGATATTTCTCCTGGCAATCTTGATTCCAGCTTGTGCTTCCTCCAGCCCAGCGTTTCTCATGATGTACTCTACATATAAGTTAAATAAGCAGGGTGACAATGTACAGCCTTGACGTACTCCTTTTCCTATTTGGAACCAGTCTGTTGTTCCATGTTCAGTTCTAACTGTTTCTTCCTGACCTGCATACAGGTTTCTCACGAGGCAGGTCAGGCGGTCTGGTATTCCCATCTCTTTCAGAATTTTCCACAGTTTATTGTGATCCACACAGTCAAAAGCTTTGGCATAGTCGATAAAGCAGACATAGATGTTTTTCTGGAACTCTCTTGCTTTTTCAATGATCCAGCGGATGTTGACAATTTGATCTCTAATTCCTCTGCCTTTTCTAAAACCAGCTTGAACATCTGGAAGTTCATGATTCACATATTGCCGAAGCCTGGCTTGGAGAATTTTGAGCATTACTTTACTAGCATGTGAGATGAGTGCAATTGTGCGGTAGTTTGAGCATTCTTTGGCATTACCTTTCTTTGGGATTGGAATGAAAACTGACCTTTTCCAGTCCTGTGGCCACTGCTGAGTTTTCCAAATTTGCTGGCATATTGAGTGCAGTACTTTCACAACATCATCTTTCAGGATTTGAAATAGCTCAACTGGAATTCCATCACCTCCACTAGCTTTGTTTGTAGTAATGCTTCCTAAGGCCTACTTGACTTCACATTGCAGGATGTCCGGCTCTAGGTGAGTGTGAGCGACCACACCATCGTGATTATCTTGGTCATGAAGGTCTTTTTTGTACAGTTCTCCTGTGTATTCTTGCCACCTCTTCTTAATATCTTCTGCTTCTGTTAGGTCCATACCATTTCTGTCCTTTATCAAGCCCATCTTTGCATTAAATGTTCCCTTGATATCTCTAATTTTCTTGAAGAGATCTCTAGTCTTTGCCATTCTATTGTTTTCCTCTATTTCTTTGCACTGATCACTGAGGAAGGCTTTCTTATCTCTCTTTGCTATTCTTTGGAACTCTGCATTCAAATGGGTATATCTTTCCTTTTCTCCTTTGCTTTTCACTTCTCTTCTTTTCATAGCTCTTCGTAAGGCCTCCTCAGACAGCCGTTTTGCTTTTTCTGCATTTCTTTTTCTTGGGAATGGTCTTGATCCCTGTCTCCTGTACAATGTCATGAACCTCATTCCATAGTTCATCAGGCACTCTGTCTGTCAGATCTAGTCCCTTAAATCTGTTTCTCCCTTCCACTGTATAGTCATAAGGGATTTGATTTAGGTCATACCTTTGGTTTTCCCTACTTTCTTCAATTTAAGTCTGAATTTTGCGATGAGTTCATGATCTGAGCCACAGTCAGCTCCCAGTCTTGTTTTTGCTGACTGTATAGAGCTTCTCCATCTTTGGCTGCAAAGGATATAATCAGTCTGATTTCGGTGTTGACCATCTGGTGATGTCCATGTGTAGTCTTCTGCTGTGTTGTTGGAAGGGGGTGTTTGCTATGACAGTGTGTTTTCTTGGCAGAACTCTGTTAGCCTTTGCCCTGCTTCATTCTGTACTCCAAGGCCAAATTTGCCTGTTACTCCAGGTGTTTCTTGACTTCCTACTTTTGCATTCCAGTCTCCTATAATGAAAATGACATCTTTTGGGGGTGTTAGTTCTAGCAGGTCTTGTAGGTCTTCATAGGACCGTTCAACTTCATCTTCTTCAGCGTTACTGGTCAGGGCATAGACTTGGATTACCATGATATTGAATGGTTTGCCTTGGAAAGGAACAGAGATCATTATGTTGTTTTTGAGATTGCATCCAAGTACTGCATTTCATACTCTTTTGTTTACTGTGATGGCTGCTGCTGCTGCTAAGTTGCTTAAGTCGTGTCTGATGCTACTCCATTTCTTCTATGGGATTCCTGCCCACAGTAGTAGATATAATGGTCATCTGAGTTAAATTCACCCATTCTAGTCCATCTTAGTTTGCTGATTCCTAGAATGTTGATGTTCAGTCTTGCTGTCTCCTGTTTGACCCCTTCCAATTTGCCTTGATTCGTGGACCTAACATTCCAGATTCTTATGTAATATTGCTCTTTACAGCATCGAATCTTGCTTCTATCACAAGTCCCATCTACAACTGAGTGTTGTTTTTGCTTTGGCTCCGTCCCTTCATTCTTTCTGGAATTATTTCTCCACTGATCTCCTGTAGCATTTGATATATCACAGGATATTGAATGGAGTCACCTTTGGTTCTTAAAGGAAGGGAAAGCCCATCAATGTAAGTGAGTGTCCGTCAACTTGGTGGGCAGAGGAAACTCAGTTTGACCTGTGGGAAATTTCTGCATGGGCACCCAACAGACAGATAAGGAGGGATGTTTCCTTTCAGGACTCATAAAACAGCAGACTGCCAATGCAAATGTCACATCATTGACTCTTGGACCTCCGGTGCTGGAGGGATTTCAGCCATCATCTAGATTATGAAGCAGAGAGGACACACACCATTGTTCCTTTACTCTTTCTCCAAGATTATCAGTGATTGTTTAAGTGCCTGTCATGGTTGGTTTCCAGCATTATGTCCCATTCCCAAATGGTTAGTATTTCTTTGGTTCAAATTCCAGCTCAGCTCTGTGTTGATGGGCTGTGTGACCTTGGGCATATCACTTGCCCTCTTTTGGCCTGAGTTCCTTTTGGAAAATTCCTTCCTCATATTGAAATGCTAGCAGTCAGGTAACTATGCCGTAAGAATTGGCTCACAGTCTCGAAGGAGGTAGGAAGCACGGATATATTCTGAAGAAAGTTTCTCTCATTAGATCTATTTTGGTATTCAGAGTGACAGGTGTTCCTGCTCGGCTGACACTACACACCAACATGCTATCTGGCAGGGCACACATTGATTAAGACCTGTTCCCAGAAAACATATTCCATCTGATTGAAATCCAAACGCATTGATTGTTTTATCTCTATCAGAAGCAATTGCTCTCTGTTTGGTGATGGACGACAACTCTCCACATCACTTCATCTGCCAACTGGACAGCGGGTGACACAGGAAGCTTCCAAGTCTTGTGGGCTGAGCCATTAGCTGTGACAGTCAGCTTCAAACCCTCAGTCACACTGTCATGTCCCTAGCATGGCCATAGTGAGCAAGATTAGATATGTGTCACAGCTGAAAGATGATTCTTAAACCGAGGCCTTGGTGGCAAGAACCTTAAACAGTGGCAGGCCCATCTAAAAGCTCCTGTACGGGCGTGGGGAGAACCTGGAGAGATTTGAGAGCAGACACAGCTCCTTAGAGGGAAAATATCTGGGGTCTGAACTGTGTGCTGCTTCTCTACACCCCAGCATGATAGCAGGAAAGCCCCAGAAGGGTTAAATCTCAAGTCATTATCAGCTAAATATAATGCTTCCTTCTCCACTTGCATTTGCACAGAATGCTTGCATTTCACCAAGTCCTTTCACATGCAATTAGCTCACTGGATTCTTAAAATTTTAATCATTGGAAATGCATAGAATCTATGCTTTTACCATGTTACATATGAGAATTAGCCATGCCCTTTAATCTCTGACCTTTAGCCCCACAACCCTCTCTTCAAGGATTGAATCCCTGGCTCCTAGTTCAGGGTTCTTTCTACTATCCCTAGCTGTTAGGTTATCCAAGCCTAGAGGAAATGTCTACAGGTCAAGTAATCATAACAGCTCACATTTATTGAGCTCTTGCAGTGGTCCCGGGACTCTATATAATTCTCATGTAGTTTTCACAACAACCTGATGCGAACATTATTATTATTGTCATCCTTATTTCACAGAAGAGGATAATGAAGCTCAGAGAGGTTAAGAAACTTGCTCGGGGTTACATGATCATAAGTGACAGAGCTAAGACTCAAACCAGTCTGTCTGGCTTCAGAATCTATGTTCTTAACCACGATACTCTGCTGCTGGCAACTCCTTGTCACCTACCTTTTCCAAAAAATGTTAAGACTGGGAGGAAGAGGAGTGGGTTTTATTAATATTTCCTGGACTATGATAGCAGTAGAGGCCCAAGGGGACATGCTATTTTAAGTCAGTCTTCTGGCAAGAGCTGCTATGAGCTGACATGATGCCAGTACAGATCAATATGCCCACAGGCCCATTTCTGGGTTCTTTCTGGCCTCTGCCACTTGAGCTCCTCTCCCTGACCTCATAGTTCTGTCCATCTGGATCCATAGCAACGTTGTCACTCTTCTTCAGATACCCTTTTAGATGATATGTGTAGAGTATTGTAGAGAAACAGTTCGGATTTAGTAATATTTATTCCCCACTTCCCTGGTGGCTCAGACAGAAAAGAATCCGCCTGCAATGCAGGAGACATGGGTTTGATTCCTGAGTTGGGAAGATCACCTAGAGAAGGGAATGACTACCCACTCCAGTAATCTTGGCTGGAAAATTCCATGGACAGTAGAGCCTGGTGGGCAGCAGTTCATGGTGTCGCAAGTCAGACACGACTAAGCGACTAACTCTTTTCTTTCATTCCCCACTTACTTCTAAAAAGGGCCCAAAGGGACTCCCAATAAGAACTACCTACTAAATAATCGAAACTTTAGAAAGAGAGATGAAACTTTGTAGAAGAAAGGCAGGGAGGGACTTCCCTGTCAGTCCAGTGGTTAAGATTCTGTGCTACCACTGCAGGGGGTCTGGGTTCAGTCCCTGGTTGGGGAACTAAGATCGTGCATGCCCCATGGGACAGCCACACACACACACACATGCACACACACACACACACACACACACACACACACATAAACAGAGAGAGAAAAGGAAGTGAAAGTTGTTTCCATTAAGAACTTGAGATGGAAATCATCTCAAACATTTATTAACCCCCATATACTGGGTCCTGGGACTGCCACTAAAAATGCAGAGCTGAGCCAAACACAGCCCCTGTCCTCAAGGAGCTCAAAATCTAGTGGCATTAGAATGATCCCTGAACTTGAACGTTCAATTTGGCTTTGAATTCTAGCAAAGACAGTAGGTGAAATGTGATCGGTTGTCTACTACTCATCCAATAAATGGAGTTCTGTCTGTTCTTCAGAAGAGACAAGCTTCTTCAAAATACTGAAGCATAATAATAAATTATCATTTTATATCAATAGTAGTTCATATTCCTTGAGAGCTCACCATGTGCCAGTCACTGGACTAAGCATAATGCATTCATTATCCCATTGAGCCCTCATGAATATCCCCATGATGTATGTATAACGACCCCCCATTATACAAATGGGAAAATTAAGGTGAGGTGAGATTACCATGTGGACTCATAGGTCCTTCCATTTTTTTTTAAATTGAAATAGAGTTGTCTTTAGTGGAGTTTTTACAGATTCAGACTCGCCTTTCATAAAGCAAATGCATGCATCCTTCTGCCATTTTGGTCTTCCCTGACATGCTGTAGGAAGTGGCTATGAATACACTGTCTCCAAAGGCAGTGACTGTGGCCATTGTGCTTTGGTATTGCCATTCGGGACCTACTGGTTCAGAAGATGCAATAAGTCTCCTCACATGGACCAATTACCAAAAAAAAAAAAAACCCAAAAAACAAAACAAAACAAAAAAAAGCCCTCCCTTTGTAAAGTAGCAGCATGAGCTAGAACAGGCACTTTATTATCTGCCTCTGCCCACGGGGAAGTGGAGATGCTGGGGAGAGAATGATTGGCCTGGGAAACGGGAGGGCTTGGGATCTACACTTTCAGGGTCAAAGAACTTCATGCCCACTCTCAGGATTGGCTTCACAGGATGCTCTGGCTCTGGCTCCCCCCTATGCAGGGGTAGGCTCCTGGGGTTGGTCTCTCAGTGGGATCCCATTGGCAGCCTCTCCCCTCCCACCACAGCCGCAGGCCTATTGACTTCTGGGCACTCATTTCCCAGGGCCCTTTTCAGTCCCTGAGAACCACAAGTTCTTTTCACTCGGGAGTTTACAGACGGGGCCGCACCAAGGAGAACAGATGTACTTTCCCTGTGGAGCGCTTTAATCTAGTGAATTGCACTCAGACAGGTAAAGGGTAATTTTCCTTCTATTCCTGCATCTTTCTGAAAGTTTCTAGGGTCAATTAAACTAGGACTCTGCAGGCTTCTCAGCTCCAAAGCAGAGGCAAAAGTCATTTCTTTCTTTCCTCTTTGCATAAGTTGGAAGGTTCTCAGATAGAAAGTGATTTTTTTCTCATATCTCATCCCAGGAAACAATGCTGTCTTTTTAGTTAAGCTGAATTGAATACAAATCACATCACCCCAAATGGAGTCATTACAAGTCTTTAGTGATTGGAGTATTATTCTTTTATTTTTATTGGCTACATATGGAACATGTTGTTAAAAAGCCAGTGTCTTCCGCCTGGGCCTCCAATTCCCTTTTCCCTCAGATAAGCACACTTACAAGTTAGGGATGCCCAGCTTTCAAGAATGAGTGAGTTATGTGTGTTGAGAGCAGAGTGGGAAGGTGGGCATTTATCAAGCCTGTTCCCCTCTGTTTGATTCATTCTCTCTCATACGCCTACTCCCTCCACACAGATACACACATACGCACGTGCACACTCACACACAGAGAGCTGCTTTTTCCTGTCTGAAACTTGTCTTCACTCTGAGTACACACTCCCTTCCTTCCTCACCCCATCCTACCCCACCTCACCCCACATTATTGCTCCTCTGGTCACCAGTGCTCCCGGCCATCCTAACTGCCATTTCAAGGTTTTTGTGTAAAGAAACTGAGCTTTTATGGGTCACGTATTCCCTCAGAAGATGTCAGCAGTGAACAGCATGTGCTCTGGAGCCAGATAGCTATGAGTTGGAGCCAAGTATTTACTTATTAACTATATGACCTTGAGCATGACATTGAACTCCTCCGAGCCTCAATTTCCTCAGTGAATCCTAAATACAATAGAACCATGTCTTGCTTATTGTAAACAATGCTGCAATGAACATTGGGGTACATGTATCCTTTTAGATCATGGTTTCTCTGGGTATATGCCCAGGTGTGGGATTGTAGGGTCACATGGCAGTTTTATTTTAGGACCCTCCATACTGTTCTCCATAGTGGCTTTACCAGTTTACATTCCCACCAAGAGTGTAGGAGAGTTCCCTGCTCTCCACACTCTCTCCAGCATTTACTGTTTGTAAATTTTTTGATGATGGCCATTCTGGCTGGCCATTCTCCATTCACTGTTCACCTGAAACTATCATAACATTGTTAATCAGCTATACCCCAATACAAAATGAAAAGTTCAAAAAACATACAACAGACTGTGTCCCATAGGATTGTTGTGTGAAGATTTGATGACACCTTACTGTAGTATTGGTTTGCATTTCTCTAATAATTAACGATGTTGAACATCTTTTCATGTGTCTGTTGGCCATCTGTATATCTTCTTCGGAGAAATATCTGTTTAGGTCTTCTGCCCATTTTTTGAGTGGGTTGTTTGTTTTGATGCTGTTAAGCATCATGACTGAATATCCACCAATAGGGGAATTGGATAAAGAAGATGTGGTACATAGGTACAATGGAATATTACTCAGCCATTAAGAAGAATGAGATAGTGCCATTTGCAGCAACATGAATGGACCTAGAGACTGTCATACTGAGTGAAGTAAGTCAGAGAAGGAAAAATATCTTATTACATCTCATATGTTGAGTCTAAAAAGAAATGATACAAATGAACTAACAAAACAGAAAGAGACACACAGACACAGAGAACAAACTTATAGTTTGAAGGGGGGAAATTGGGGGAAAGATAGTTAGGGAATTTGGGATCAACGTGTACACACTGCTATAGTATGGATAACCAACATGAAGCTATTGTACAGCACATGGAACTCTGCCTAGTGTTATGTGGCAGCCTGGATGGGAGGGGCGTTTTGGGGAGAATGGATACCTGTATATGTATGGCTGAGTCCCTTCACTGTTCACCTGAAACTGTCACAGTGTTGTTTGTAAATTAGCTATACCTCAATACAAAATAAAAAATTAAAAAACATACAATAGGCCCTGCCCCATAGGATTGTTGTGTGAAGACTCAGTAAAGGCGTATATTGATTATTAGCTTAGGGCTCAGCTCATAGTAATCAATAAATCCTGGCTATTATCACCAAGTATATTGTGGTCTTAGCTGTTTTTGTTGTGCAGGATTTTGCATCATCCTGATTCTGTTTCTTTGCTACTCAGGACTCAGAATAAATTTCTACATCACCAAGTTATTTGCTCTTTAAAATTGAGGTGAAATTTACATAGCATAAAATTCATTTGTGTTCTGGTGTGCTTCTTCAGCCACATTTAGTACACTCACAACATTGTCTAATTCAAACTATTTGTATCACCCCAAAAGGAAACCCTGTACCCACTGAGCAATCACTCCCCCTCCCCCACCTCCACCAGCCAAATTATTTGCTTTTAAACAGATCTCTTTTGGATTTTAAGCCATTCCAGAAATCAGAGGAGTTCAGGAAGGTGTATTCTAGATAGTTAAGTGTTTTCCAAAAGTCAATCAGAAATGCATTGCTAAATTGAAGAAAGAGACTGATAGCCTAGGACTGGCTTATCAGTGAGCAGAATGGACAATCAGAAGAGATAGACTCTCACTCTGGCCTGTCTGTCCTACTTCACATGATTGTCTTTGTCTTGTGGCTGAAAGATAAAATCGCCTTAAAGCTTTGAGTGAGGGAAGGGCTGGATTTTTAACCTCCTTGTCAACAAATTATGGGAAAGCCCAATGAAGGAGGTGAGCAATGCAGCCTCTTTGCATTGACTTTCCATCATGCCACATTCCAAGGGAGGAATTTTAGTCTTGAGAGGCATGTTCCAGATAACCCTCAGGGGAAATGCAATCCTTTGAAGTCTCCAGTTGTTTCTGCAGCTGCTGATTTCTTCCCGCCCTCCAGGTGGGAGGGGCCCAGATCATAGGCACTCAGGTACAGCCTCACTGCTTCTTTACAGTGGGGCAGTTCGTAGACTCCCTTCACTAGGCTATGTGAGGAGGGGAAAGGATGGATGAGTCAGCTACAAAGGACAAAAGAGAGAGGCTCCAGTTGGCTCAAGGCTAAAGTAAGAAGTGGGGGAAAAGGACTAACACTTAAGAAGGTTCATTGGTGAAAATACTCTCCAATTTGGCAAATGTCTGTGAAGGCCTAATATCGTGGCCAGTTTGCCTGGAGTGATTGTGGTCTCCCTAAGAAGGCTTCTCTTGCTTGTTGGAGACAAGCTTGGCAAGCTTCATGGCATAGTCAATGTTCAGGCAGATTTTCTGCTTGTGTGGGGTTCAGGACTTCTAGTTAGGCCTTTTTGGTTGCTCTATCATTTTAAAAAATCTTTTTAAAAAGTTTTATTGAGATACAGTTGACATCTAACATTGTATACATTTAAGGTGTACAGCATAATGATTTGCTATATGTTTATATAGCAAAATGATCACCATAATAAGTTTTTAACATACGTCACCTCACATAGTTACAGTGTTTTCCCTTGGGATGAGAAATTTTTAAGACCTACTCTCAGCAACTTTCAAATATGCATATAACATACTATTGTTAATTATGGTTATGCTGTATGTTACATCCCAGAACTTATTATCTTGCAACAATTTATTCAGGTGTAGTTGACTTACAATATTATATTACTTTCAGTTGGACAACATAGTGATTTGATATTTTTATAGATTACACACCATACAAAATTCTTATAAGATATTGACTAATATCCCTTTGCTGTACATGACATCCCTGTGACTTATCTATTTTATAACTGGTAGTTTGTACCTCTTAATCCTCCTCACCTATTTCATTCCTCCCCACCACCCCTAGAACTTATTTATAACTGGAATTTTTTACCTTTTGACCAGCTTTACCCATTCCCCACCTCCCCTCTACACTCTGCCTCTGTGCTATGTTGTGTGCTGTGCTTAGTCGCTCAGTTGTGTCTGACTCTTTGTGACCCCCATGGACTATAGCCTTCCAGGCTCCTCTGTCCATGTGGATTCTCCAGGCAAGAATACTGGAGTGGTAGCCGTTCCCTTCTGCAGGGAATCTTCCCAACCCAGGGATCGAACCCAGGTCTCCCACGTTGCAAGCAGATTCTTTACCATCTGAGGCACCAAGGAAGCCCACGCTCTGCCTCTGGCAACCACAAATCTGATCTCTATTTCTATGAGCTAGTTTGAGTTTAGATTCCACATGTCAGTGAGATTAGACAGTATTTGTCTTTCTCTGTCTGACTTATTTTACCTAGCATAATACTCTCAATGTCCATCCACATTGTCACAAATGGTAGGGTTTCCTTATTCTTTGCAGCTGAATAGTATTCCATTGTGTATATATACCACATCTTCTTTATTCATTCATTCCATTCATCCTTGGACAAACAATTACCCATCTTTTATAAGACCAACCTCTTCCTAGGAAAGCATCTCCTTACCTTGGGCAACTTTGCCATAGTTTGTAAGACCAGAAAGGGAATAAGGAAGACTAACACATGTTGGCAACCTTGCTTTTATGGGTGGTCAAGGGGGTTTCTCCTATTAATTCTAAAGTCAGATAGACACATAAGGGAGGTCTATAATTTAGCTTCCCTGATGGCTCAGATGGTAAAGCATCTGTCTGCAATGCAGGAGACCTGGGTTTGATCCCTGGGTTGGGAAGATCCCCTGGAGAAGGAAATGGCAACCCACTCCAGTACTCTTGCCTGGAAAATCCCATGGACGGAGGAACTTGGTAGGCTACAGTCTGTGGGGTCACAAGGAGTCGGACACGACTGAGCGACTTCACTTTCACTTTCATAATTTAAATGTGCTTCCTCTATTGGGTCTTGCCCTACAGAGGCAAGTGTGCCTTGCCCTACTCAAGAGTGTGAGTGATCCTCACACTTTAGCCTGCATTGGAATCACCCAGGCTGTCCATTAAAAATTCAAATTCCTGGGCCCCACTCCTGCAGAATCAGAATCATGGTGAGGCCAGAGAAACAACTCTTGGGCCATAGTTTGTAAGACCAGATCTTACAAATCCAAGTGATTCAGATGTGATTGGTCTTTGGCCTGAATTTACTGAAACACTGCTCTCAGGAGTCATATGGAGGGAGGAATCAGAGTACTATTATAATAATAATCAGATTAGTCACAAAAGTTACATCAGAGTGTTAAACTGAAAAGGAGCAACTCCAAAGGAGAACTTCTCATTCATTTCTGTTTATGGCTGGTTCCTATTTTATTAATAGTTAGAGAGTTAGTTAAGTAGCCATATTTGGAGAAGGCAATGGCACCCCACTCCAGTACTGTTACCTGGAAAATCCTATGGACAGAGGAGCCTGGTAGGCTGCAGTCCATGGGGTCGCTGAGTCAGACATGACAGCGACTTCACTTTCACTTTTCACTTCCATGCATTGGAGAAGGAAATGGCAACCCACTCCAGTGTTCTTGCCTGGAGAATCCCAGGAACGGGGGAGCCTGGTGGGCTGCCGTCTATGGGGTCACACAGAGTCGGACATAGCAGCAGCAGCCATATTTTTTATTGAAAATACATTAAGTGAAATTGTAAGACTAGTTTTTAACAGTTTGTTTAACCTCAGCCATGAGATGAAATTTGAAAAGTGTTGTTGAAGACCCATCTCTGCATTTTAATAAATAGAAATTTCTGAAGTTTTCATGCTCAAGGGTATTTTGTTTCTCATGTTCATTTTGGGGGAGAAGACTTTCACTGACTTAGTCCTTTCTGTTCCTTGAGGAAAGAGCTTAATAAATATCAGATTGCATTCTGGAAATTGAATGATTTTTTTTTAATGTTGCTACAGTTATATGGATTCCTATAAATGAGCCCCAAACAAAATTGTTAAATCTCTTTTAAAAGGCAAATATTTCAAACAAAAGGAAAAGTATTTTTGAGCAGCCCATGTTTTATTTTGGCCCCTGGCATGTGTTTGTCTCAAAAAGACTTTTGGAAGTATTGCAAAAACACTAGCACATCGCCTAAATCACCTCTTTCTAAAGCTGGGCCTTCAGCTAACTTTTCACTTATGGAGGGGTGAAGGGACGAGGGAGAGGCAGACAGAGACGGACACAGAGACAGAAAGAAACAAAGATACACACACCCACACAGTCTCCAGTGGACTAGCCTCAACCTGGGGCCCCCTCCACCCCGATTCTGCAGTCTGATCGCATCCATACACGACCCAGCATCTGCCCAAGTGCCACAAACCATGCTTCCTTGCTCTGTGGCAAAGAGTAGCCCAGAGAGAAGTTTCCAGAGGTGATTAAGTGATCCTCCCAGCCTGTCTTGGTGCCAGAAATCAAAGTGACTCCATCCTTGAAGCTTGTCTCTGAAATCCTCTAGCAACTCTCCAGAAGGCTCACCTCTCTGCTGGCTGCTTCTCAGGGACACTGGCTTTACACTGTGGGAAGTTCTTTGGCTGGTAACACATTTGAGGTGAGTTAAAACAACTTCCTCCCTCAGCCTTAGCTTCCTGTTCCTAAGGGTGAGTTAGACAATTAGTCTCAAATAGCCCCAGCTGTTAGGGCTTCCCTCCCTGTGAAGTGGTTTTCCCCTTTGGTAATTTTGATTGCTTCTAATGAGGCCACCTGCTTTAATAGACGATGCTAGATTGCACATCTATAGCATGACAGTACCTTTAGCCCCAAGGATTTAAAGAGTTTTCTGAGATCCCTCTTGAGAGTCTTGGACCCAATGGCATTTTCCTTGTTGTGGTTGAAATTTTTTTTTCTTGTTTTCCCCATAGAGCTGGCCTAGTTCTTCTGCTCTGGGGTACTCCATGTGTTTAGGGAAGTGACTCTGGCTTTCAAAAGACACACACACACAAGGAATGGGAGAGCAAGAGGAAGAGAAAGTGGAGAGGAAGAAAGAGAGCATGTGAGAGTGAGAAAAAAACCAAGATCATAATCGTGTGTGAGAAATAGGTTGTGAGAGCTGTTGGGGAGGAAGAGAGAGGGGGATAGAAGAAGCTCAGGCAGAACAGCCAGGAGTGTGAGCAATCTTAAGACAAGAGTGCCCACAGAGCAAGGAGGATGAGATGGGCCAGAAGCCACAGGCCCAGTAAGATGGAGAGCAGGCAGAGCCCAAGAGAGAGGCCAAAGGGAGGAAGGAGATGGGGAGCACGCACTCCAGGGGAAAATGAATCAGCAAGAGATGTTAGCCTGTGGCTGATTAATAGCAAGTCCAAAGTGAGTAGCCACTGCCCCCAACTTGCTCAGTAAGTGAGAATGGAAGAGAAAATACTCAGGGCCCAGATGCAGGACCCAAAGTCGAACTTTTCGGTCCTCCAGACACACATGCTTGGGATCAACCTTGTGCAACCACTTTAAAGACCTGGATCTCAATTGGAGCCACACATACACTGCTCCCCCTCAATTAATATTATTTGAAATTAGAAAACAAATGTCATCATTAAACACAAAGGAGAGCATGAAAACTTTCGAATATACTTTTTTAATACCACCTTTCCATCCACATGAATGTGAAAGTTGCTCAGTCGTGTCCAACTCTTTCCTACCCCATGAACTATACAGTCGTCCATGGTATTCTCCAGGCTAGAATACTGGAGTGGGTAGCCTTTTCCTTCTCCAAGGGATCTTCCCAATCCAGGGATTGAACCCAGGTCTCCCGCAGTACAGGCAGATTCTTTACTAGTTGAGCCACAAAGGAAGCCCAAAGAAAGTGAAAGTCATGTCCAACTCTTTGTAACCCCATGGACTATACAGTCCGTGGTATTCTCCAGGCCAGAATACTGGAGTGCGTAGCCTTTCCCTTCTCCAGGGGATCTTCCCAAACCAGGGATTGAACCCAGGTCTCCTGTATTGCAGGCAGATTCTTTACCAGCTGTGCCACAGGGGAAGCCCTTCTCATCCACAGACCTGCAGTAATGGCTTAACTTAGTGATTCCCAAACATGAGACCTGGGATCACATTGGATAATTGTCATGGATTCCTTCATGTTAAAATAGCAAGTTCCTCCATGTTGATTGCATAATTATTTACAATAACTAATATATGAAAGCAACCTAAATATCCATCAATAGATGAATGGATAAAGATACGGTACATACACACACACACTCGTCTGTACACACAATGGAATACTACTCAGCCATAAAAAAGAATGAAATTTTGCCATTTGCAGCAACATGAATGGACCCAGAGGGCATTATGTTAAGTGAATTAAGTCAGGCAGAGAAAGACAAATACTGCATGAGAAAACTTTCATGGGGACTCTAAAATATAAAACAAGCTAGTGAATAAAACAAAAAGGAAGCAGACTTTCAGATATAGAGAACACACAGGTGGTTACTTGTGGGGAGAAGAAGGTGGGAAGGTGCAATATGAGGATAGGGGGGAAAAGGTTTATTATAAGATTATATGAAATCATGTGTGTGAAACTGTTAAAAACTATAAAGTAGTATAGAATTTTTTAAAAAATATAATAAAATTATGTAAATGTTGAAAAATAAAATGGCAGGTTCCTGAACCCTCTCCCAAAAAGTATGGTTTAGGAGGGCTGGGCTGAGGTCGGGTGATCTGTTGTTTTAATACACAACTCTGCTGAAGATGCCGATGCCCAGCCAGAGGCGAGCCTTCAGCGGCTCCCTTTGACTGGAAGAAGTCACAAGTTCAGTCATTGACCTTAAGCCCGACTGCTGAATGCTCCGTATTAGGGCCCGAAGTAAGGTGAGGTGAGCGAGATACTCAACTTGGGTACAAAACTTAAGAGGGTGCCAAAACTCTCAGTAATCAGAATAAAAAATATTTTGGTGATACATGTTAAAGAGTCAAAATGAATGCAGAGAAATTCAGGATGGACCAAACATGAAATTTGTGCATAAAGACAGTCTACAACTCTGCCCTTAAACATGCCTACCTCTCTTGCCCACCCCAATACTTATATCCCTTGTTCCAATTAAACTTTATTTACAAAAACAGGTAGATAGACTGTAGGTGAGAGTTTGCACATTTGATTTTTTAGAATATTGCAATAAAAGATGATTTATTCAACTAGCACTCATATCTTGGTTACTAATACTGTTCTCCAGTAAGAGTAATTGCAGCTTTTTGGAGAAATGACTGATTCTAGGAAGAAATATACAATATGGGGCAAGAAATATACAAGATGAGCCTGGAGTATCCTGTAATGCCAGAAAGTAAAGAAATGCTAAAAAACAAACAAATCCCCAAAGCAAAACATTGATGGGGGTATGGCACAGGAGTCAGCTGAAAGAGCTACCAATGACCAAAGATGGACAACTTAACCACAAATTACTTTATTAATTTATTAATTTTTGGTTGTGCTGAGTCTTCATTGCTTCAAGGGCTTTTATCTAGTTGCAGCGAATGCGGGCTACTCTCTAGTTGCAGTGTGAGGGCTTCTCATTGTGGTGGCTTCTCTTGTTGTGGCAGAGAAGGCAATGGCACCCCACTCCAGTACTCTTGCCTGGAAAATCCCATGGACGGAGGAGCCTGGTAGGCTGCAGTCCATGGGGTCACGAAGAGTCGGACATGACTGAGTGACTTAGCAGAAGCAGCAGCTCTTGTGGCGGAGCACAGGCTCTAGGGTGCGAAGGCTCAGTAGTTGCAGCACATGGATTCAGTAGCTGTGGCTCCCGGGCTCTAGAGCACAAGCTCAATAGTTGTGGTGCACAGGCTTAGCTGCTCTCTGGCATGTGGAATCTTCCTGGATCAGGGACTGAACCAGTGTCTCCTGCATTGGCAGGTGGATTGTTAACTGCTGAGCTACCAGGGATGCCCCCAAAGCTAGAAAGTTTGAGAAACAAAATAAATAAGATAGTATAGGGAATTCTCTGGCCGTCCAGTGGTTAGGACTCCATGGTTTCACTGCTTAGGTCACGGCTTCAATCTTTGGTGAGGGAATTAAGATCCAACCGGCCATGCAGTGCAGCAAGAGAAAGCAACTTAAAAACAAAAAAGTAGTATTGGAGTATATATAACACAAAGTATATTATACATATCAGAGTCCATATTGATACAAACAAATTATTAAATATGTGGGTGGGTACATACCTGCGTGCTCAGTAGCTTCAGTCATGTCTGACTCTTTGCAACCCTATGGACTGCAGCCTGCCAGGCTCCTCTGTCCATGGGGTTCTCCAGGCACAAATACTGGAGTGGGTTCCCACGCCCTCCTCTAGGGGATCTTCCTGACACAGGGATTGAACCCACATCTCCTGAGTCTGAAGAAACAAATCTCCCATGCAGGGTAATTCCAAACAATTTGTGTAAGTATGCTGCAGGAAGGGGGACCCTTTCCAGGGCCTGAAAGGAGGCTCTTGTCTGATGCTGAGAAATGAATTGTCTGAGGAGACACAAAAGCTGACAAAGCAAGAGATTTTCTTGGGAAGGGGTGCCTGGGAGGAGAGCAGGAGGGTAAGGGAACCCAGGAGAACTGCTCTGCCACGTGGCTAGCAGTATTGGGTTTTTTGGTGGTGGGATTAGTTTCTGTGTTGCCTCTGGCCAATCATTCTGACTCAGGTCCTTCCTGGTGGCACATGCATCCCTCAGCCAAGATGAATTTCAGTGAGGAGGATTCTGGGAAGTTGTTAGAACTTATGGAGTGGTGTCTCCTTTTGACCTTTCGTGAATTCTTGAGGTTGATGGTGGCTTATTCGTTCCGTGTTCCTTACCTGGACTTCCTGTTGTCAAATAACTCACAAGAATCATTACTATGGTGCCTGGCCAGGGTGGGCAGTTTCAGTCAATGTTTCACCTAAAAAATACACTGCCCTTAACTCTTCACTCCTTAAGTGTGAGCTGTGAAATGTTACTTCCATCTGAAGAACACACTGTGGAAAGGGAAAGGAGAGTAATCTTCCAGTAAAGGAAATTTGCAAACCCTACCTCAGCTAGGTGCGGAAGGCCAGTGCATATAGTCATAAACCATGTGGATAGTACATATGGTCCATACCCTTGCTATGGTGTGATGACAGTGACACTTGACCTCTGTGTCTTCCTCCCGTTAATCCATAGCCCTGGTCTGGCCACGAGAAAAACATCAAGAAAAGTCCAGTAGGATGGTATCCCATAAAATACCTGATCAGTACTCTTCAAATTTGTTAAGTCATCAAACACTAGGAAAGGCCGAGAAACTGTCATTGCCAAGAGAAGCCTAAGAGCATGGACAACTATATGTAATGTGGTATGCTGGAACAGAAAAGAAGTGAAAGTTAGGAAATCTGAATAAAGCAGAGACTTTAGTTCATAATAACATTAATTGTGACAAAGGTACTTTGCTAATCCAAAGCATTAATAATGGTGAAACTGAGTGTGGGGGAACTCTCTGTACTGTCTTCACAATTTTGAAACTTCACAAATATGAAACTTCTAAAATACAAACATGTGTTCTAAAAAGTATCGTGAGTACTGAGTGTTTTGACACCGCCTTAAAATTTACACCCAAGGTAAGTACCGCACTTGCCTCACCTTGTCCTGCCCTGCTGTCTGAATTCGAAATACATTCCTAGCACTAGTTTCCTGGGACAGAACCATACACACTGTCCTCTTGGCCCATAAAACCGTAGTACTCTTCCCTTCTCTGCTTCCCCCCACCCCCGCCCCCGCCCCAAGCTTCTCATGAGAGTAACCTGCATTCCACTCCTTGACTTCTGACAAGGAATATCTTTAGAAAAGCTTAATGGGCACTTTCGAAAGTTGCAGCTTTCCAGCCCTGTGAGGAAGCCAGGCAGTGGTTGGAAGCCAAAGCCACAGAAACAGGGTGTCATCCAAGAGAGGTCGCCCTTCTGTGCCCAGCCAGCCAGAGCTTTTCCTGCAGCGGCTCTATTTCTGCAGAGAAACACTGTTCTCTCAGAACAGAGAGAGGCCATCTTTGCTGCGTGCGTCTACCCCTCAGCCAGAGCTCTGGAAACCTGGCCCTTTGTTCCTGAAGGTGACAAGACCAGAGTAGATTTCATTCTTCCTGTTACTTCCTCTCATTCCTCTTTTCCCTCTTTTCACATCAGTACTGACAAGAGAAGACAAATATCTATTTAAGGCATAATGTCACAGGCACAGACCTCTCCTCTACCCTGCCTTCTCCCCCAATTCCAACCTCCACCCTGGTTCGAGGTCGAGAAACTGCTTTCACTTTATTCCCTCAGGTGAAACCGCATCAATGAAAGCACAGTGTTGAGCCAACTCGAGCTCTTCCGGTTTCTGACTTGACTCTGGGGGAAAGATTTGTTTGGAGGGGAATTGGGATCTGGGAGGAGATGGCACTGATACTAGCTCAGAGTGTACCATCTCATCTCTGCCGGGCATCTCTGTAAGAAGATCCTTCAAAGCCAGGCGGTGTGATTCCCATTGGAATAAGTGACTGAATCTGGTGTCTGTTCTTTAACAACCCTGCCACTTGGGGGTTAGCAGGAGGAAGTGCTAGAAAATGAGTGCCAGAGACTCCATCCGGTTTCACGTATACGAGCATTGGCTCCGGCTTCAAACAGACTCGGGTATGAATCTGAGCGTGAGAATTTCTTCTCTGTGTGATCTGGGCAAGTTACCTAACCCCACAGAACCTGTGTTTCTTCCTGTGGGAGATGCTGGCGAGTTGCTGTGAGATTGGGACGGGTGTGGGGGAAACTTCCACTAGAGTGCAGACCCTGGAATTCCTCTGGAGACGTGCTGCAGGAAGCCTGCCAGTTCTGCAGGGGTGTTTCCTTCTTGCTGATTGATTAATCAGTGAGAAATGGTTTAGGAACCAGAGATTCTCCCTTGGGAGAATCCCGGAAGAGACAGCATGGAAAATAATGGTATCCCTAGGTAGGCTCCCACGGGACCCAGCTTTTCAGTTCTTCCTTTCCAGGCCCACAAGAAGGAGCAAGGGCTCCTTGGTGAGGAGGGGTTTCTAGCAGAGAGCAGCTGGGGAGGGGGCTTACCCCTCCTTCCTCCTATGTTTTGTCAGTGCTGCGTTTTGAATTCCTTGTATTTGAAATGTGTGATGACCCCTGTCTGAGGATTGCACTCAGGTCCCTGGAAGCCAGGAGCAGCCCTGAGAGTGGGCAACATCAGGCATCTGCCTTCCCAGGTGCAGTCCTGAGAATGTGCTGATGGAGTTTAGTTTTCATAACAATCACAAGTCTGGAGGCCTGCTCCTTACTTATTTTTGATTGTGCAGCTGAAGAGTAGATGACCTCATTGAAAAGCAGAGGATATAGAGTGCAGGGAGATGGGGAAGCGGGGGGTGGGGGGAGGAATAGAAGCAGCTGTTGCCACAGGAAACACTCCCCTCCTTGTGGGGCACACTGCTCCTCAGAGTTCTTTGGGGGAGGAGTGGATCCAGAATGGCAGCTGTCCTCTCCCCAGATCTGTCTTTGTGTACCCACAGGTTGGGCTGAGCTGTGGGTGACTAGACTGTGGATTAAGAAACCATGTAGAGCGTTTCCAAAACAAATCCTTGGCCTGTAAAATCTCCATCTGGCTTGCTCTACAAGGACCCAAGGGCCTGCAATTTTGTGTTTGTGACTTATTATTAATATATACGCTCAGCTTTCATTCAATCAAAATTCACGAGATAGGTATTCAGAGTTCAAGCCCATGGGTGAACACTTAAACCAAAGCCTTGATTGGTGAATGGTGTAATTTTAGATTCCAGCTGCAGGTTGGTGTGGGAAGGGGGTGAGAAGCTGGGGACAGGGGAATTTTCCCGGATTCTTGTTAAATCCCAGCATTTTGAGAGCTTCTTTCCCTTCTGCAGACAATGTTATGCCTGTTTGTGCAACTACACGTATACATCCAAGTTGTTCTACCCCAATTCTCAGACCCTTGTCCCATCACACCATAGAAATCAAGTACTGGAGTCAAAGAAACCCCAAACAGATGTCTGTAGATAAAAACAAAGCCAGCAGCACTACTGTTCAGCCCACATATTGTTGGAGTTTTAAAAATAGGTAGTTGTGGCTTTTGGTTTACTTGCTCACTCTTTACCCCGATTCCTGTTGGTTTGATACTGACCGGGCAAGGTGGCTTGCAGGCTTTCCTTGGCTCTTTTATGGTGATTGGCACCTTTCCTTTCTAAAATACAAAGCAGAACACCTCCTCCAGAAATTCAAGTCCATCCATATCTATTGATCACGTCTGGGTTCAGAAGAGGGTATGACAGGCGCACTTGCACAGATTGGACCTTGTGCAGTCTGGAGCTAAGGCCCGGGCCCCGCAGACTGCGGTGGAAGGCGGGCTGGGAGGAGGCTGTTGGCGCCTGGTGTTTCACAGGAAAGTTCAAGAAGGGAGCTGGGAAGTGTGCCCTCCGAAGTCCCCCACCCTGGTTAATTGGCTCTGTTTCTGAAACACACTGACCGGTACCCGAATGGGCCCAGCTCGTGTTCAGGGCTGCGTGGTGAAACTTCATTAGCTCTTTTCAAAGCCCTTTTCCTATTTTTTAGAGGTTCCTCTTCACACTGCCAGTTTCCTTGAAAGGTTTGTCAGCTGCTCCTGATAGAATCACTTCAAATTAAAATGCTTCGTTCCAGGGGATATTTTATTTACAGCCAAGCAACTGTAACTAGTGGCACTCCTCCCACTAGGCTGCAGTGACTATAGATCTTTGATATTGCTGGACGGCTCTGCCAAGGGTTCCAATTTGCTTTTATACAAGTGAATCGCCCAGTTCAAAATAAATGCACCAGGCTGCCTTGCTCTTTTCCCCATCCCCCGACCCTCCCCCCACCATGCAATTCCCCATAGGCATGTAGCCCGCAGTTCAGAGCTGTCCATCAGCTGTCTGCCTCACACACACATATCTTGTGGGTCCCCCTGAACTAAACAGTGCTTGAGCTTGATTGCAAAACATCTGGTGAGTTAAGTTACAGAAACAGTTATTTCTCCAGCAGTCTCATGTGGCTAGAAGATGCGCCTTACTAAACCCTAAAATCAAGTGTGCCTGTGGTGCCACATTTCATTTGGAGACCCATCAAATGTTGTTGCTGTAAAGGACCACTTTATGACGTCACCGCTGAAGGCTACGTTTACCAACCCCCACCCCAATTTGGTTCAAGTTCTGAAACTTTTCCTGGGCTGAGCTCAGGGTTAAGTGAAGCTCACCGTCTCTCAGGAGCGACAGGCAGGTCACCAGCTGGCTCTCACGTCATGGAATAAGTACCCCGATAGAGGCAAGAACATGATGCGCCAGGAAAATCCACAGGAAGGAAGGATTACTTCTTCCTGGGAGGGGACAGAGTCAGCAGAGGCTGCTCGGAGGAGGTGATATTTGAGCTGGCTCAGTTGGGGAAGCTATTCCAAGCAGGGAGAAATGTGTGATTAAAGGCATGTACACATTTGGTGTACTGGGGGCAACTTAGTTGAGAGACGAGAGGCTTCCCACGGTCGGTGGTTTTCCAGGGAATGAACTCAGTCGGGAGCTCCTGGCTGTAGAAGGCTTCTTCCCTTAGGACTGTGATCCCTTAGGACTCAGCCCCATCCTGGTCAGCGTTTGTCGATGCACAAGTGTGTGTAACTGTGGACGGCTCCACCTGGAGTGCCTAAGATTGATGTGTAGCCATCTACCTCCCCTTACATGGTGCTAAGGAGGGCAGCTTTGTGAGAGAAAAGTTAAGTCTGAGATTTATTTTGGTCCCATTACCAGCAGTCCTTTCCTGAGTGAGGCTTAACAGGAGGCCAACCCCTAACAAACTCCTGAGTATCACCGAAGTGTTCAGGGTTGGCATGAAAAGCCAAAGAAGATGAAAAGAAAGAAAGGAATCAAAGGATCCTTCAGAAGAAAAGAGGCAGACAGTAATGGCTATAGGATTTGGAATCACTTTTCTCTGATTGGCAGGTGGGAATTGCAGCTTAGCTATGGTGCAGGGTAGTTCCCTTTTAATGCTATTATTGATACGAGACTCCCTGTTCCCACAGAGAGAACGATGTTAGGGAAGAAAAGAAATATCTGATGTCAGCCTGGGCATGCTGACTGCCCGTACACTGTGGCAGAGAAGCAGCAGCTTTATTTTGAAAAAAAAAAAAAAAAAAAAGTCAACCTTTTTTTTTTTTCAGCCAGAGGAAAATAAGGTAGGGCTTTTGTCACTAATGGCTAGCCTTTCGTGTGGCTTTATTTTCCTAATCTTGCAAGCCTACTGTTGCCTTCCAAAGAGATGACAGAAGCCACTGTGCTGACTGGGTTGTTCTTTTTGCCCCAAGTCTGTCTAACCTTGGACAAGCAGAGAATCAGAAAGCATGAGAACTGGAAAGGGCTTGGAGAGCACGGAGCCCAGCCCCTCTCCTACCAAGAGAAAAATTAAAGAGCCCAGAGGCAGGAAGGGACTGGCTTGTGGTCACGTGGCTCACAGAGGCACGGCTGGGGTAGAACTCCGGCTTCTTTCTCTAGTCCTCTTTGCATCAACCACAGACTGCAATGCCTCTCCCAGAAGCAGGCAAGAGCAGTGGATTATTCTCAGGGAGGGGCCAGGGGAGTGTTTGAATTGCTGCCAATAGAGAAAGGGATGGAGAAGAAAGAGGAACAGGCCTACTTGCTACTCCCCTCCCCCAGATAAGTAAACGTGAAAGTGTTAGTTGCTCAGTCATGTCTGACTCTTTGTGAACCCATGGACTATAGCCCGCCACAATCCTCTGTTGGATTCTGCAGGCAAGAATACTGGAGTGGGTTGCCATTCCCTTTGCCAAGAGATCTTCCTGACACAGGAATGGAATCTGGGTCACCTGCAATGTGAGCCATCAGGGAAGTCCGGTTTTTTCTAGTCACATTTTCCTACCAGCAAGATCCCTACCTACTTCATATGCTTTGTAAGTAGAGAATAAATGAGCTTTCTCAGCTTCAGAGGAGATTTATGTGGGCAATATCTTATCATTGACCTAAGCCCCCTTTGGGCAGAGGTTTTACCTTCCAGTGGCCACAGAGGGAGGAAGGGGTCTGTCTAGCTTACACATCACTTCCTCCAGGAAGCATTCCCTGATTTTCCAAAGTGAGCTGCACAACCCCTCCCCACCTTCACTCTTTTCACACCAAATGTATGTCTTTGATTACCCATCCACCTCCTTGGCTGGACTTCAAGCTCCTTGGGGACGGGGACAATGTCCTCTCCATTTCTTGGGCACAGAGTCTGACCCAAAGTGGACAATAAATGTTTCTTGAACATCTGAGGACTCAAATGTAACAAGGGTTGACTCTTGTTTCTCAGCAAATTAAAAAAAAAAAACAAAAACAAAAAATAAACACCACTCCACCGGGGAGAGAATGAGAAATCCAAGTGAGTTCTTTGTTCCTTGTTGGGCGTGATGATTCCTGGGGCTCTGCAAGCCTCAGTCCCACATGGCCCTTCTCTGTGGTGGTGTGTCTGCCAGGCACACACCAGTACGATCCTCTGGTGTGTTTCACTTCAGATGCCTGTTTTGTTTTGTTTTTTTTTCAGGATGGAGGTTGTTGAATAGATTTTGGTTATACTAGAAGGCATGGCTGAATTTTATCATCCTTCATGAAAACATCACAGGGGAGAGGCATCTTCCAAAGCAGGGGTGGGTGGAGCATGAGGAGCCTAGAGCTTCAGGTCAAAATATTTTTTGCCTCTTAACTAAATGGTTTGGTGTTGGTTCTCTGACCTTCTAGTGAGTTCTACAGATTTGCATTTAATCGTATCCCTATTCCTAAGAGCCACACACCTGCAGAATCCTGGGTCATGGAGGCAGTTTTTTTGGCTTAGATGCATTTGTTCCAGGAGAAAGGGCCAGGCCTCTTCTTTTTGCACCATGGCCAAAGCTGGAGCAGGATAGGCAGCCGATGATGAACCACAAGAGACAAATTCTTCCTGGTCTGTGTCTGTCATTCTCAACATGTATTGTACATTCGAAACCTTTTATCAAAAATTCAAAATTAAGACTCTAGGGAAGAAAAACCGATACCAGATTAATAGGAAAAAATATCCTCAGGCACCCCACCCACCCCAGACCAATTGCATCAGAAGGTCAGGCTTGGGCATCAGTATTTGACAAACTCTCCAAGTGATTCTGATGTGCAACCAGATTTGAAAACCACTGGCCTAAGTAGAGGGTGGTCATGTGCTCACTCCTTCTTATTTACTTTCTGCATGTGTGCATGCATAGTGACTTCAGTCGTGTCTGACTCCAGTTACTTTCTAGGGAGTTCTAAAAAGAGGCAGTCCTTTAAACCAGAACTCTCAGGGTTTCCCCATCCAAGTCTGTGAAGGTCTGAGAGACTAGAGAGCACTAATTCTGCTCTCACCCGAGCTGTGTCTGAGTGGACATAAACACGTGGGCGAGGGTTCAGAGTACCTGACACAGTTCTCTTCTTGCCTTGGCTTACAAGGCCACGAGGCACTGATGATTTTGCCTTTGACTTCACTGGTTCATCATACCACCTGAATCTGCCTTACAGATGACAGAGTTTCACATGGACTTTATTGCTTCCAAAGTACACTTGAGGCAAATTTTAAGTCATTTTCAACTGTAAATTTGTATTTGTTGCCTGCGTTCCATTCCGTCCTGTCTTTCATCTGAAACTGTGGTGGGCACATGGTAGAAGCAGACCTCTGACTTTGGGGTTTTTGAGGTTTGGGGTTCACAGAGAGAGAGCTCTTGATGGGGGGCTGTTTTGACATAGCCCTGAAGCAGCCTGTCAATGTATTCTGTGCAAACAGGTCAATGGAGTGAAAAAACAATCCAGGCAACTGAGTGGCGGACTCATAGATTATTTGATTGACAGGGTTGGTGGAGTCACTCAGGAAGGCTGCAGCACAGCACTGCAGCCTGAGAGGCCAGACAACCTGCCAATACTGAGAGCATCTGCTTAGGACGCACTGGAGCCCACTTGGCTCAAGCCATTAAAACCAGAAAGAAGTAAAGACATCAAGTGCCCTGGGGCACTGTGAAGACTGATGGATCTTTTCCCTCATTCTATGGCAGCTCTTCGAATCTCTGGGCTACGCTGCTCATGACCTCCACGTTTCCTCTTGAGCGAGTTGAGAGGAAAGCTCAGCTCTGGCATTAGGCCCTGCAGCTTCTTAGCTGTGTGACATTGAACGAGTGACTTGACCTATCTGTGCCTCACTTGCCTTGTTTATCCATATTACATACTTCATGGGGATGTTGGGAGGGTACTATGTAACTAGTCATGAAAATCCTTCGACAAATTCTTGATGCATATACATAAAAAACATTGACTATAGTAGCTCTGATGATAAATAACGCTGTAATGAGTAGAGTGGATAGGACACAGACTTTGGTGTCAGATGGCCTGGGTTTGAATTCTGTCTCCACCATTTCCTGACCCAGTGACTTGAACAAGTAGGTTACTTGAGCAAGCAGGTTAAAATCTCTACGTGCACCACTTTCTTCATCCTCTGTCATAGCGGAAGAGTGACTTGATGTAAGCATGTAGCACTGTGCCTGGGATATGAGTGGTCCATAAATGATGGCTATTATGAATATCAGTCACCATCATCATCCTGATGGTTGCCAGGAAATTGCCCTAGTTTCTCAGCCCCTCCTCAGTATGACACCTTCTCTTCATTCTTTGCCATTCCCATCCCTTTCATTCAGTCGTGCTTCAGTTTGTCATTTTCTCCTACAAGGAGTGAGGGATACAAGATGGACCCCCGATTTTTGCTGCTATGAGCATGCTGCTCTATGCTTCCCTCTCTTTGCCTATCAGTGACCATCCTGAGACCCTGTTGTAGGGATTGTATGAAACCAGGTCTCCCCAACTTCTGCCTAACTGATGTTCTAAGCCTTGACCTGCAGCTTTACCTTAATCCTTGTCCAGTTGCACGTGGGGTTTGGCCCATAAGTCCAGCCAGTCACCAGCTCTTGGTCATCTACTTTCTTGATTATTTTGGTTGGGTATTTTTGGAGGCGTTGTGTGCTGATATTTATTTTGGCAGGTTTGGGTCTGGCAGAAGCCAACTGTGGTGCTGCTCACATCACCATCTTCCCCGTTACTCTCTTTGTGCTTCAGTAAATCTTGAATTGACACACCTACTTTGTGCTTGGCTTTGCCGAGAACCCTGACTACCGCATCTACACGCTCAAATAGGCATCTATCTGAAATATTTCCATTGTGCCTAGACAGGCCTCTAAGGGCTCACCTTGCACCCTTAAGTCTTTTAAGTGGTGAAGAACATGAGAAATGTGTATAACTTTAAATATTGACCTGGGCTCCATAAAATCAGGAAAATTATTTAGTGCCATGGAAAACCAGATTTTCATGCGTGACTTTTGAATAATCATGTAATTGTTTCCTTAAGTTGATGTGTAAAAAACTGTGGGTCAAGCTTTGGATGAACAGAAGTGCAAACAAAACCCGTATTTGCACCTGTTGTTGGGAGAAATGTTGGCGAATTACTTTAGGCTAGCCGATGATACTCCACAGTGGCTTACCCAGATTTGGAGGAATCCTTATTTGGCCTTTACGCCATGGGTTCTATGAAGGGAGCCTGCCTAGTGGGCAGGACATAGTGAGAGGAGGCCTCCTTGATAGCCTTGAAATCTGGACCCTATTTCCTTCTATGCAACTGTGGACAAGCCATTGCCTGTCTCTCGGTCTGTTTCCAGGGAGGTTTGGCTTCAGATTTGACCTTTGACTATTTTTGACTTCGAGAGAAACAGCTGAATCCATGCATGAACTTCTGTCTCAGCCTTACGTCTTAAAAAAACAAACCCAAACTACCTTGTAAGCAAATGCACATGATTTGAAACAGGGGACTCCATGTGTGGACTGTGTCCTGTGCTTGCTTTTCCTGAGATCTGCCTGGTTCCACGTGCTGGTTGACCACACAAGACCATTCCATTTTCGTACTGGATGTACAAGTCCTTTCTCTTGACTGTGCTCTCTGAAGACTGGTGAAAAGTTTCCTATAATAAATGGTACCACTATGAATAGCACCTACCAAAGGCTGTGTACTGTGTGTCAGGCCCTTTGCTGTGTACCTTATGTACACTTCCTCTGTTGACATTTATAACATCCTATGGAATAGGTCTTATATTATTATCTTCATTTACCAAGATGAGGGATGACTTATGGAAGGTAAAACATAGCTAGTGAGTTTTAGGGCCCACATTAGGACCTAGGACTGTCTGATCCAAATCTGAGGGTCTTAGTAACTGTTGTGATCTCCTGCTTTTTGCATCCCTGGGTGGAACAGTTACATGATCATCATTATCATCATCACAGTAGTAGTTTGCCTTGGACGCTATGAAGTAGATACGATTATCCTGCATTTTCTAACAGAAGACACATAGGCTCAGAGAGATGTGGTCACTTGTTCAAGATCTCATGTCCGTAAGCTTTCAAGCTGACATGATTCCGAGGATGATCTGTCTCTGGGGTTAGAACAAGCCTTGAAGGACCTTATGAGTTTGCTTTTCATTCTCTGCTTTCAGGAACTTTGCCCTCAGCTTTCCCGAACAGTTTCATCAGCACTGCCAACCAGGCTGGGGCAATTCTAAGTCCCTACAACCTCACTAAAGCCTCTGAGAAACCTGTGGCCCTTACTTACAAAGTAGGTAATTCTGCCTTTTCAGCACAAAGAAGTAAATCAAATGACACACGAAATACAGCAGCGGAAAAGAAGGAGCAAACAAAGGAGGAGGAAGCGCGTTCCCTCTTCTCTACCCCTCCAGCCAATGTCCACAAAGTCGCATTGTCTGTCAAAGCAAAACCCTTGTTTCCCATCCCCTTGCACACCAGAGAGCCATGTTCCCAGCAGTGTTTAAAGGCTGCCTGTATTTAACTGTCAGCTGCCTTGATGTGCCTGATTCTCAGTTTCAGCAGCTGCTTCCTCAGTTTCCCTAACCTTGGGAACTCTTAGCTTTTTGCCTAACCAGTGGAGGATTGCCACCAAGTGGGCATACTGGGAACTGCACAGCTTAAAAAGAAAGTTATATATATATTTTTTCCCTTTCTAAAGGCAAACTCCATCCATTCTTCAATCCTAGTTAAGGGATTAACCATGCCCTTTCTTCTTCTTTTTTCTTAGTCTTTTGTCTAGTCTTTTGTCAGCCTCGCTGCTCATTAGCTCTTATACAAGAAGCAGAGCAGGGAAACGCAAATCACTGATGGATTTCAGTATACCGCCTCCCTCTCTGCCCCCTACCACCAGCCCCCACGGCACCTCTGCAATTGTGAGTGGTTTGTTGGGAGAGTACCTCTAGTTTTTGATGGGGTTGGGCTCATTTAAAACACCCCTGTTCTCCTTTGGTATTGAAGACTCAGAACTGATTACATCTGCAGAGCAGTGTGAATTGTAGGTTCTACAGGGAGCTAATACAAAAGACAATTCACAACGGAGTATATACAAGTAGCTAATAAACAAAAGACAAAAAATCAACTTCTCTAGTAACCAATGAACTGTAAGTTAAAACTAAGAATGGAAACTATTTGTACCTATAAAATAGCTGAGAAGTGTTAAAATCAAAATTCTCAGGATTGGAGAGGATGCAGTGGAATGGTTGTTTTGATACAGTGCTGGTAAAGAGTCATAAATTACTCACAGCCTTTCTGGAGTACACGTTGGCAGTGTGATCAAGAGAATTAAAAATGTGTATATGCTTTGACTCTACAGCTTTGCTACTAGAAATTTCACTGAAAGAAATAATCAGATACAAATGTTTATGTATAAGGATCTTTACTGGAGCATTACCTAGAAAGAAAACTACAGGACTCTAAATGTCTAAAATGTCTTAGTTAAATGTAAGGTATCATCATAGACTAGAATATTAATTAGCTATTTGTCAAAAACCATGTTCTTAGGAAATAGTCAAGGATTTAAGGTTAAGGAAATTCTTTATGGTATAAAAATATTTTTTAAATAAATCCTTTCAAAATACAAAACTCGTATAATCATATCTTGTTTTGTAAACGTCCCAATTTTGAAAAACAGTAAAATGCATAGAAAAATTACTGGATATAAATATGCCATGTAAATAGCAAGCATCTCTCAGATGGGATTATTGGTGGTTTTTTCCTTTTTCATACTTTTCTTCATTATCCAAGTTTTCTGTAAAGAGTATTATTGATTTTATAATCAGAAAAAAACTAGTCACAAAACAAAAAAATAAAGAAGCTTGGAGAATGACAGTTTAACTCAAATACATGGTCAGTGCTAAGAAAATTATGAAAAGTCTGTACATTCCCAGCTCACAGAATTAGTGCTTAAAAGGATCTTCGACATATCTAGTGTCAACCCCACGAATGCCACTGCAATCCCGTCTGATTTCCTGGCACCCGTGTCAGGCAGCCTATCCTTAAACACTGTGCTTAAGGAACTCACTCACAGGCTCTGGCAGCTGCCTCTTCAAAGTATAATAATAGCGATAATCCCATCATGCATCCAGTGATTTACAGTCTATAAAGCTTTTAAAAGTACCATTTTGTCTTACAACCCTGGGAGGCAGGAAGGGCAAGTGCAATTATCAGCACTTTCCAGATGAGCATCCGGAGCTGAAGTGACTTCTGATGGTAAAGTGACTTGTTGTGTCGCTGGTTAATAGCAAAGCCGAGACTAAAATCCAGGTGTCCTGACTCCCAGTCTGAGGCTCCTTCCATCCCTCCCCAGTATCCAGTGTTCAGTTTCATAAAAGTATCTCCCTTGCTTGAGCTTATGTTGGCCTTACTAGAGCTCGAACTCTTCCACAGTACCTTGTATATAGGGTCCTAGGTTCCAGAAGACATGCCTGGGTGTGAAGCTACTTGCGAACCAAGACCCAAAGCAGGGCAAACAGCCAAAGAGCTCAGGGGAGAATGAGGAATCAAACGATTCTCTGTTGCTGCAAATCCTGACGGTCTCAAGAACCTGCGACCATATTTATGACGCGTTGTTTTCATAAACTGCTGGTTGTTCAATAAGGCATAAAATAGCCAGTATATGATAGTTATTTGCTCTACAAAATCATTTTTGCAACACAGCTTCAGTGTCATAGCAGTTACTGCATTTCGTTTAGTTTCCTAAGAGATGTGCCACAGTAGATTAACTATTGATACCAAAGCGCAGAGGTTTCCTTCTTGCTGTCAGCAGTCTTGTTGCATTCTTTCCCCAGAGCTTTGCATCCCCCGTTGGGAAAGCATTTGTATACTTCCACTGCAAGGTCTGGTCACAGACCCATCTGAATTTGTTAACGTCAGAAAAAAGCAACAAGCAGGAAGACAACTTTCTTTGACCTGGGGAGGGTGTCTCTGAGTTAGGCAAAGCAAACCAATATTCAGTCCAGGATAGGTGAGCCCATCGTACACTGATGGTTCCCATCCCATCCCCAGGGCTGTCAGGAAGGGTGAACAAGACACACGGGAGGGGACTTCCCTTGTTCAGTGGTTAAGAATCCTCCTTCCAATGCAGGGGATGCGGGTTCCATCCTTGGGAACTAAGATCCCACATACTGCTGGGCAACTAAGCCTGCATCTCTAGAGCCTGTACTCTGCAATGAGAGAACCCTGTGCGGTGCAACGAAGACCCAGAACAAAAAACACAGGAGTTACCTCTCTAACCAGGGAGGTAAGAGAAATGAGAAGGGAAGAAGCAGCCAGAAAAGGCAGTATACACTGACTCTTCATCGTGCGATGAGATTTCCCACAGGGAGGTGACTGCCTGAGGGTCAACCTGCTGTGGCCTCAGCCAAAGGGTTATTGAAGAACAGACTCAGCTCGGTGGGTGGGAGCACAGGACAGGCGCTGGCTGAGGGAGCCCACATTGTGAGGTCCTAATCTGACCCCACTACCAGGAACTCAGTCTCCGAAGCCAGCAGCAGGCTGGCCAGCCCTTCCCATGCCTAATCTGGCGGCCGCCACAGCTGCCACTTCCCCGGCCCAGGGCGGGGCCTTCCCTCTACCCTAGGGCGACAGGGCTTGTTCCAGCAGGAGAAATGCCCCAACAGCTGTGCTGGCTGCTTCCGCTGCCACCGCGACTATTTTCCTAGAATTGACCTGAGGGATTCAGTGAGAAGATTTGGAGAAACAATGATTTGATTCAAGTAGAAAGTTAGTCAAACTGGTGTTTAGGCTGAATTTATGGTGGAAGATAGGCTCGCAGGACCGAGCCCGGGCCATAATTCCTGACCATCTCTCCCTCCCTGATGCTAAAGGTGGCAGGAGCTTGGAGTGAAAAGGTGAGCCTGTCAGAAAAATGGCAGAAAGATAAAAAAGAGCCATATGCATGTTTGGGCACCGCCCAGTTGCTGACTGTTGTCACGATAGCAGTGCCTGTCTGGAGAACACCAGACTCCATTCTCTAGCAGATGCTAAGATCTATGAGGGGCTATGTGATTTACAAAGAAGCAACTCTCAGGCCCACACATGGATATAGAAGATTAGTCCTGGAGCCATATTTCACTGTTTTCCTCAGTTTGCCCAAGTTCCTGGAGTCCAGGTTATCTTCAGTCTAAGAGTCTTTTAAAAAAACTGAATTATGCATGCATGCAAGTCAAGTTACATTAGTCGTGTCTGACTCTTTGCAACCCTGAGGACTATAGCCCACCAGGCTCCTCTGTCCATGGGATTCTCCAGGCAAGAATACTGGAGTGGGGTGCCATGCCCTCCTTTGGGGGATCTTCCTGACCCAGGAATGGAACCTGTGTTTCCTACACTGGCAGGCAGGTTCTCTACCACTAGTGCTACCTGGAAAGCCCTAGCTGAGTTACTGTACAATATTATATAAGTTACAGGTGTACAATATAGTGATTCATAATTTTTAAGGATTATACTCCAAAATACTGGCTGTATTCCCTGTACTGTACAGTATCTCCTTGTAGCTTTTTTATTTTATACATAGTAGTTTGGACCTCTTAGTCCCCTATCTTGTCCCTCCCCCCTTGCCTCTCCCCACGGGTAACCACTAGTTTATTCTTTGTATCTGTGAGTCTGCTTTTTTGGTTCTTGTTATATTAACTAGTTTATTCTATTTGTTACATTCCATGTGTAAGTGAGATCATACAGTATTTGTCTTTCTCTGACTTATTTCACTTAACATGTCCTCCAAGTCTATGTTGCTTCAAATGGCAAAATTTCATTCTGCTTAATGGCTGAGCAGTATTTCATTCTATTTTCATGATTAATATTCCATTGCATCTTCTTATTCATTCATCTGTTGATGGACACTTGGGTTGCTTCCATACCTTGGCAATTGCAAATAATGCTGCTCTGAGCACTGGGGTGCATGTATCTTTTCAAGTTAGTATTTTGGTTTTTTTTGGATATATACCTAGGAGTGGAATTCCTGGGTCATATGGTAGTTCTGTTTTTATTTTTTTAAATGAGCTTCCATACTGTTTTCCCCAGTGGCTGCACCAGTTTGCATTCCCACCCACAGTGTGCAAGGGTTCGTTTTTCTCCACCCTCTCCAGCATTCGTCAGTTGGCAGTTGCTTTACTGTGATACCCCCAAAAGTCTTGTCTCCCACTCACATTCTTATCAACTCAACTCTTTCCGTCTTCTTTACCCTCTACCAGCTTGGGTTCTCTTTGTTCCTTTCACAAAGAGGAAGTCTTCCTCTTTGAGGGAAGCCTTTCTTGGGCTTCCCTGGTAGCTCAGATGGTAAACTGTCTGCCTGCAATGCAGGAGACCCAGGTTTGATCCCTGGGTTTGGAAGATCCCCTGGAGAAGGAACTGGCAACCCACCCCAGTATTCTTTCTTGGAAAACCCCATGGACAGAGGAGCCTGGCAGGCTAGAGTCAATGGGATCACAAGGAGTCGGACACAACTGAGCACCACTTTAAAGAAGGGCAGAGACATCCTTGGTGGTCCATTGGTTAAGACTGCTTCCACTGCAAGAGGCGCAGGTTCAATCCCTAGTCAGGGAACTAAAATCCCACATGCTGCTCAATGCAGCCTAAAAATAAACAGGAATTTTTTAAAAAGAAGAGTAAGGAGGTCTCTGTGTTTATCTAAGATACTCTGACCCATTACCTGATCTCACTCTTCCATCTTAAGTGTGATCATTTTCATTTATATACTCAAGAATTCATTGTCTCACTGAGCGTTATGGTGTGCTTACTTTGTGCCTCGGGTTAGGCTGGGCTGGGCAGCGTGGATGTGTAAGAACATGTAACACCATCAGTTTGGTAAGACGGGGGTTGGTTTGTGATGAGCCCGGCTGGAGTCAGCGTTACTGCATTGCCACCCCTGTTGAGAACCTGGGCAACTTACAGGATATCATTGTGAAGTGAAATCACTCAGTCGTGTCTGACTCTTTGTGACCCCATAGACTGTATGTAGCCTACCAGGCTTCTCCATCCATGGGATTTTCCAGGCAAAGGTACTGGAGTGGGTTGCCATTTCCTTAGGACTACAATAAGCTACCTGTATTCAACACTGTTGCAGAGGACTTGATTATAGACTAAGCAAAGAAGAATGGAGATGACTCCAAGGATGTTTAACCTAAAAAAGAGAAGTTCAGTCTTTTTCACTCTCGTCTTTCACTTCCATCAAGAGGCTCTTTAGTTCTTCTTTGCTTTCTGCCATAAGGGTGGTAGAAAGCATCTACCATGTCTACCATATCTTTGCATCTGCATATCTGAGGTTATTGATATTTCTCCTGGCAATCTTGATTCCAGCTTGTGCTTCATCCAGTCCAGCATTTCTCATGATATCCTCTGCATTTAAGTTAAATAAGCAGGGTGACAATATACAGCCTTGACGTACTCCTTTCCCAGTTTGGAACCAGTCTGTTGTTCCATGTCCGGTTCTAACTATTGCTTCAAATAAGCTAATAGAAGCTCTGTGCATGTATTTTCATTCCCATGATGAAATATTATACAGTGGATCTCACTTAGGAGACTTGGAATGTCAGGACTAATATTAACAGGGTTATTCTTAGGTCTTTGGATCAAATAGGGCAAACTTGGAGTCAGACTCTTGTCAATGATATTCCCATCGACTCCCCATCCCTTTACCCACTTTACAGAAAGTCAGACTGACACCATATATGACTTTCACTATGGTCTCTGGTTGCTCAGAACAGAGCGGAAGTGCTGCAGAACCCTGCTTTTAAGTGAATAGTGCTCAATCTTGAATTATCAGGAAAATCTGTGGAGCCGTTATTCTGCAGCTCCAACTGTTCTGTCTCTGTGTGTCCTCAGGCAAAGGCCAGCTGTACTCCACCTCCGCTTAGAGCTCTAGAGAAATCGTAGACGAAGGCAGCCTTGGGAATAAGCTTCCTATCTCAACTCTGATGACTGGTGCCAAGAACTCCCTTCACACACTTTTGTTCCAGATTGCTTGTGTGCTGAAACCGTTGCAACTCGTCTGCCCCTGAAGGCATGATTAATTGCCTGAATTCCTTATTGCAGACTGGATTCTGCCACTTCGCTGGTATCTCGCACACCTTTTCCTTTGGAACTTTCTGGATTCTTTACATGTTCTTGACACGGCTTTGACCTTCTAGGTCCTTGACCTGTTGCCCAAGAGGCTGCCTAGTCGGTGTCTTGCTTATGGAGCCCACCTCCTACCTTGCTGCCCTGCTCTCGTCCCCCTTCAGTGAGACTATGACCATTCTGGGCACGTACATCCTCCCTCCTGGAAAGCCGGAGCACCAAATGACAGCTGTGTATGAGGAGTGGCTCAGTTGACAGCTGATTCCAGACATTGACAAGATCTCATTATTCTTTGCTCTTGTGTTTACATCTTTCAAGTGTGTTTGAAAAATCAAGGAAACAATACAATTTAGTTTCTCAAATTGAAATGATAATGAAATTGCCTTTTTATTTATTTAGTTTCTGTCGTTCTCATCTTTTCTCAGGCCTCTTTGCGCATACCCCACTACTTTCCCACCCCATCTCCCAGCCAGCTTTCTCTCTGGAAAAGCTCTACTCTGGTAGCTGTGCCTATCACTGTTCACATGCTGCATTTTTCCAGGGCTTTCTGTCACTATCCTTTCTGTTTTTATTTATAGATGACACAGCTAATGATGGTATCCAGGCCTATGTAGGTTTGGTTGGAAGGGCCAATGTGGCTTATTGTTTTCAGAAATATCAAGCTTTGGTTTAAAGTTACTTTTGCCCCATTCCTATGCTTTTTAGGCATCCTGTGGCCTTTGGTTGTGCAGAAGCAGCATGAGTCTGAGCAGCGTGATTTAGTCCAGTGGAACACTGAGTGCCTACTATGTCTGGGGCATCCTGGGAAGAGTGGAGCTTCACTCTTACCCTGGGAGCCCATGTGGGGAAAGACATGTCCTAAGAGAGGGGAAAGGGCTGTGAAAGTTCACAGGCTTGTAACTTGTTTTCCCTACCTGTGACCATCTCACTTCTGCTCCCATTTTAAAGTCCTGACTCCTTAGGCTTGATTGTGAAAGTCGCTCAGTCATTTCTGACTCTTTGCAACCCCATGGACTATACAGTCCATGGAATTCTCCAGGCCAGAATACTGAAGTAGGTAGCTGTTCCTTTCTCCAGGGTATCTTCCCAACCCAGGGATCAAACGCAAGTCTCTCCTGCATTGCAGATTTTTTACCAGCTGAGCTACTGGAGAAACTGACATTGTGCTATTTTCTCTGTTTTTATTTCTTTGTTGCCAGTACCAGGCTCCTCTGTCCATGGAATTCTCCAGGCAAGAATATTGGAGTGGCTTGCCATTTCCTCCTCCAGGGGAACATCCTGACCCGGGGATCAAACCCAGGTCTCCCCCATTGCACGCAGATGCTTTACCGTCTGAACCACCAGGGAAACACACTCCATACCTTTACCTATGGTTTTTTCAGAGGCTCAGTCCTCTGTCCTTGCCTTTCTTTTCCTACATTCATGTCGAGATCTCACAGACTATCACTGCCATGAGGAAAGCTTCAGTGTCTCCAGCCCAGACCTGTCTCCTGAGTTCTAGTTCAAAGGTCTTGTGGACATTCCTGTAGGTATGTGTTGCCAACCTTCTGACCTCAGGCAATTCCATCACCATCATCTCTCAGTCATCTGTATATCAAATAAGTTGGCAACTTTTCTTGATTCTGTTGCAGATTCAAAAAATACAGAGTTGGCAGCAGCCTTAGACATTATCTAGTATGGAGTGTACATTTTCTCAGAGAGTTGGAGGGTCAGAAATAAGGTTGAGACTAGCACCCAGATTCAAAGATCCCTAAACTTTCACTTTTTAAACATCATACTACCGTAAAGCACCAATGAAGTTCATAGGCTCCAGAAACAAGGGACTGGGTTCAAATCTCTACCTAGTTATTTCATTTTCTGGCTTTGACCTTGGGGCAGCTTAATCTCTCTATCTCTTGTAAAATGGAAATAATTGTACCTTATCTTAAGCTATTGTTGTCAGAATTAAGTGAAAAAAAAATCACAGAGCACTGTTTAGCATTGGCTTGAGCGTGTCATCTTGCTTCCAGTACTCTTCTCAACGTTTCCATACTCTTACTCTTTCCTAATACGGAAACTTCAGATTCAAAAGTCTTTTCCTGCTCTAAATTCTATTACCCTAACCTTTTAAGGAATTCAGATAAAACCATAATTTCAACACATTTTGAAAAAGAGAGTTTCTGTAAATGTTAATACCTTGGATTAGAACAAAGAAAGGTAAAACAGAACCAATTAGTAAGTACTTATGGGGTAACTTTCAAAATGATCTTTTGTTAAGTTTGAGAGAGAAGTGAAAACCACCATAGTCTAGACTTAGGTCATATCGGAAAGAGTTGGCTGATTGGTTTACTTGTGGGGATGGGGGCCATAGGATCATACTATATATCCTAGTTAACAACGTGTTTATATTTTCATTTAATAAAATACCTTGGTCATATATTGTCAATGAGAAATATCCCTTTTGACTCTGGTATATGTGTAGATTTGTTGTTTAGTCACTAAGTTGTGTCCAACTTTTTTTCTGACCCCATGGACAGTAGCCCACCAGACTCCTCTGTCCATGGGATTTCCCAGGCAAGTAAACTGGAGTAGGTTGACATTTTCTTCTCCAGGGGATCTTTTTTTTTTTTACTTCCCAGGTGGCTCAGTGGCAAAGAATCCAGCTGCCAAATCAGGAGACACAGATGTGGGTTCAATCCCCAGGTCAGGAAGATCCCATGCAGGAGGAAATGGTAACCCACTTCAGTATTCTTGCCTGGAAAATTCCATGGACAGAGGAGCCTGGTGGGCTATACTAAAGAGTCAGACATGACTGAGCAACTGAGCGCATATGTGTAGATTTACTAGAGAAACCCTAAGAGACTGGAGAATGCAGGGTGAGAATAGAGTTCAGGAGCTAGTGGAGTGTCTAAAGGAGTGGGAATAATCTTGGAGCCACTGAGAAAGGGCTGGAACAGCTGACATCTTTCTGCATGTAGAGAGGACAGAGGGAGAAACTTGGCTAAGAACCCATGGGTCTAATTTCCCTGCTGATTGCCTAACCTGAAAAACTTCAAACCTCAGAAACTGCTTTCTAAGATAGCATTCAACCTCCAATTAAAATAAATAAATTTATAAAAAAAAATTACCTCCAGGGACAGCCCTTCTATGTCTGCTGCTGCTGCTGCTGCTAAGTTGCTTCAGTCATGTCCAACTCTGTGCAACCCCAGAGATGGCAGCCCACCAGGCTCCCCAATCCCTGGGATTCTCCAGGCAAGCTTCTATGTCTAGTTACCTTCTATTGTTAGAGACCAAAGAACTTCAGAGATATCTGTATACAGATGAAGAAACTGAGGCCCACAGCACAGAGGGAGTTACTCAATGTCCCTCCAGTTGTTCAGTCCATCATGGAACATGCTAATGTGCATGCCAAGTCAATTTAGTCGTGTCTGACTCTTTGTGACCCCATGGACTGTAGCCCGCCAGGCTCCTCTGTTCATGGGGATTCTCCAGGCAAGAATACTGGAGTGGGTTGCCGTTCCCTCCCCCAGGGGATCTTCCCAACACAGGGATCAAACCTGGGTCTCTTATGTCTCCTGCATTGCAGGCAGGTTCTTTACCGTTCGAGCCACCTAGGAAGCCCTTATCATCATCATGGGATGGTGAGCACGATTTACCTGGCTTTTGTGTGGAGAGGGCACAGATGAATCATGCATATTATCATACACATACCTAAAGAAATTAAGACATGTGTGCCATTAAGACAAAGAACCAAAAGCCTGATTTTTTTTCTTCTTTAAAAGGTGGGAGTTGCAGGCCTACTTTGCTTGACCTTTTTAGCTTTGATAAAGGCAACCTTGATTCATGATGCATGAGCCTGGGTCTTTGAAACCATTAAGAAATGGTTAGTTCCTTGAACATGCAAACAAATTACTTTCCAAGGGCTGAAATTTAAACTGACATTAAGTTCTGAGAACATCTGTATTTAATTATACATAAAGGCTAGAAAAGAATTTAGAACCTTAAAATAGTAAAATTAAAAGAGAAGTCCCACCTATGCAAATAATTTATTTCATTGCCATCATTTTTCTATATTAGCTCTGCTGGCTTTACCAATATTTCCAGGGCAGCCCTGGAATATAAGCTTAGATTGGAAACCAGCAGTTAGAGCAGCTCTCAGGGCAGGCTGATGCCATAGACCCAGGGAGTGTGTTGGCTTCTAACAAAGTTTCCCCTTGGTGGGAAGAATACTAATGAAATATTGTGTTGGCCAAAATGTTCGTTCAAGTTTTTTGTAAGATGTTATGGAAAGATGCAGACAAACTTTTTGACCAACCCGATACAATCTGTAATAATATATTTCTCTCAGGATGGGACTTTAGGGTCAAAATGTAATGGAAGGAACACAGGCAAGAAAGCACAGAGATTTGGATCCTAAATCTCACGTAGGGGAGAATCTGACCCTTCTCCACTCTTGTCCCCAGCTTCCTTATCTGAAAGTGAAAGACTTGGATCCAATGATCAAGTTGGAAGAAAAGGGGGAGAATGTGAAATGAAAAGCATGAATCAAATATAAATGGCTTGATTATCTCTAAATGCCCCAACCACACCCCCCCCACACACACACATACTAGAGTGCCCACACTGGTTTTCCCCTCAGTTGAGCAGAGCCTGGAATTGTGAATAGCAGAGAGGGCTCAGTATCCAGAGTCTCACCCCAGCTATAACTCTTTCCCTCTCTGTCCTTCAGTTTCCCCATCTGTAAGTGAGGGAGTTGGCTTCTCACTGGCTTCTCAGCTGGAGTGTGCAGTAGCCATCCATCCCTGACTGATGAAAGCAGAATTTCCCCTGCTCCAGGGCCCCGCAGTCCTGGGTGTTTTAAATGGCTTCCCAGGTGATCCTGAGGTGGACTTCCACCTTGGCGTCCTGCCTAGCCAGTCCCTGTAGGCCCTCTCTGTCATTTTGGGAGATGAGTGAGAATTTTACCTAGATATTTTTCAGGCACTGTGTGCCCTGTGGTTGCCACTCTTGTAGTACAAGGATTAGCCTAACACTATATCCAGTTTGCTCCTACCCAGCAGTCTTTTCAAAGGTTTGGAGGTGTGCCTTGGGCAGAAGGGCAGGAGACACAAAGGCACCCTCTGTGGAGTCACCGCATGGCCAACTGCCAAGACCCTGCTCTTAAGTCCCGAGTTGTTGCCCATGTGGGACTTTCTTGAACCACACAGGAACCAGATTACATTAATTGATTCTTGGCTTTAAAAAAATCCCTTCTCTGGTGGGATGCATGCTGCTTATCAAGATGTGCTCAGGAAGCCGGTGCCAGCTTGAATTCTTTGTATTGAGAAAGCCAGGGCTGGCTTGATTCAGAGGTGAATATGGTGGGTGGGTGGGGGTGGCGGACAGCCCATTGCCTGCTTTTCTCTCCGTGTGGATTTAGCAAACATGGAGCATTCTGGGCCAAATGTGCTTGCCCAGTGGGAACAAGAAGGCACTGGGGGGTGGCTCAAGCTGGATATTATAGACTGCCTAGCATAGTGACGACACAGAAAGTTCAACCAGTGAGCACTGCTGTGGTTATTTTCATAGCAGCTCAGGCAGGGGAGAGACCCTGAATCCAGAACCAAGGGCAGAAGACCAGGATGTAACCCCAGCTGTTCTTGCCTTACAAATCCATAACCCTTGCCTTCCCTCGTTTCCTGGTTTTTAAAGTAAGAGGGCTGGAGTAATCAATTATTTTCAAACTTGGATCCTTGGGGTTCTGAAGACGTATCCAGAGGGCTTCCTCAAGGGGCATGGAAGGTGGGGAGGAGGCTGAGCATGCAGAACTCAGACCCTCCAGCCCACCCCCTAGAACCCCCAGGCTTTGCACAACTCTCATTCACAGCATAGTGCATGTCAACAGTTCTCAGACTTCCATATCAGGACTTTTTTACATTCAGTTACTGAGGCTCAAAGGAGGTTTTATTTATATGGCATATATCTATTGGTATTGACTGTATTTGAATTTAAACCGAGCAATTTTCAAAAACATGTATTAACTCTGCTTCAGTTCAGTTCAGTCACTCAGTTGTGTCCAGCTCTTTGTGACCCCATGAACCGCAGCACGCCAGGCCTCCCTATCCATCACCAACTCCCGGAGTTTACTCAAACTCATGTCCATTCAGTCAGTGATGCCATCTAACCATCTCATCCTCTGTCATCCCCTTCTCCTCCTGCCTTCAATCTTTCCCAGAATCAGGGTCTTTTCAAATGAGTCAGTTCTTCACATTAGATTGCCAAAGTATTGGAGTTTCAGCTTCAGCATCAGTCCTTCCAATGAATATTCAGAACTGATTTCCTTTAGGATGGACTGGTTGGATCTCCTTGAAGTCCAAGGGACTCTCAAGAGTCTTCTCCAACACCACAGTTCAAAAGCATCAATTCTTCGGTGCTCAGCTTTCTTTGTAGTCCAACTCTCACATCCATAGCTGACTACTGGAAAAACCATAGCCTTGACTAGATGGACCTTGTTGGCAAAGTAATGTCTCTGCTTTTTAATATGCTGTCTATGTTGATCATAAGTTTTCTTCCAAGGAATAAACATCTTTTAATTTCATGGCTACAGTCACCATCTGCAGTGATTTTAGTTTTATCTCTAAGAAAACGTCTATTACATATTAACATAAAATTTTTATGAAAATAAACTGACTTCCAAAGCAGAAAAAAATAATGACAATGTTTTATATTTTGTAAATCTCTTTGATATCTGGCTTTATAGAAGACAGAATCTCATATCAGCTTCTGCATTCCATTTCTTATAATGTTACTCTGGTCAAAGGATATGAAGAAAATCTAGCCTCATACAGCCATATATTTGTTAAAGGGGGACCTCAGGGACCCCGGAATGGGTCACGGAGAACTGCAGCTCTACATGAATGGTGCCCTGTGGAGGTGTACGCTGCCCATCCTGGGGCCAATAAGTGGCAGCTCTGCTCTCATCCCCTTTCCCTTCACCGCACCCCCTCTTCAAATCAAAGCAGCTCAGTTTTTGTGGGTTTTATATACTGGAGTCATTGGGAGATTTTTGTTTGAAAAGAGGGCTGTGCTTCTTAAAGTATTTGAAATGCACCCACATAAAATCTTAGGTTACTGAAGACCCAAGGATCTGATAGGTGACAGGGATCACTGAGATGCTTCCCTGAGGCTTCCTCTCCCCCAAGAGAGCCTCTAGGGCTTTGAAGAGGGGCATACGGGCTCGTGTCTCAGCTCTTTGGGATGGTGGCACGTCATCTTGGCAAGTGACAGTCTCAGCTCAGGAAAATGGATGGCACTGTGTAGCTTGAAAGATTTAAGCCTGTTTCAGAGTGGAGCTCACCTGCCCAGGGAGTGATATAGGCTGGAGGAGGAGGGGATTCAATGTTGGTTGAACTGTCTCATTACTACAGGGGAGAGACAAGCCTATAAGGGTAGGTTTCCGTGATATACTTATATGCCATCATCTTTAGAGCTCAACATTCATCATTATTATTTATTTCCTAGGTATCTGTCAGATCTTTATTCCAAGGGACAGAAGCTGGTGCCAAATATCATGGGATCTAAGTGCCCTCATAACCCATGGACGCTTCTTCCAATTTCTTGTCTAATAGAGAAGGCCGTGCTGTTCTTTCCATGACTGTCAGAGTCATTATTGATTTCACGTCATTTCTTTCATACAATCACCTCCTGGGTTTTGCAGGGTTTGGCTCTTAGAGCTGAGAATGCACCCCTCCCACTTTGGCAGGCAAGATGCTGTGAATTCTATTGATGTGGGTCAGGTGAATGGTTTCATGGCCTACCTGCATGCTTTCCCCTTTAGGTTGTGAGCATGTGCCAAGGCACTCCCAGAGCTGTGGCAGGACTCTCCTCTTTGTCCTCATTTGCTTTGTTTCTGCCACCAGCCTAAGCATTAATTAAGAGGCCCAGCGCCTAATGCCCAGCAATAGGGTCAGTCATTTGGGCTAATTGGGTGTCTCCAATTTAATGGAACTCTTCTCTTGGAGTATGAAATAAAATTGAATCTCTGGGAGAAACTGGAACCCTTGTAATTTGCTGGTGGGAATGTAAAATGGTGCAGCTGCTGTGGAAAAATGGTTTGGCAGTTCCTCAAAAAGTTAAACATAGAATTACCATATGACCCAGCAATTCCACTACCAGATATATACCCAAGAGAAATGAAAACACACTGGCACATTGAAGAACTTATACATGAATGTTGGTGGCAGCATTAATCATGATAGTAGAAAAGGTTCGGGGAGAATGAATACTTGTATATGTGTGGCTGAATCCCTTCACTGTTCACCCGAAACTATCACAACATTGTTAACCAGCTGTACCCCAACATAAAATGTTTTTGGTGTTAAAAAAAGATTCCGATTGTGGTCTCTCAAAATTTTCAAAAAACGGTTAAGAAGTTAAGGCAACCCAAATACTCATCGAAGGATGAATGAATAAACAAAATATGATGCATCTATACAATGGAATATTGTTCAGCCATAAAAAGGAATGAAGTGCTGATGCACACTGTACCATGAGTGAACCTCAGAAACATTATGCTAAGTGAAAGAAACCAGATAAAAGGGCCATGTGTTGTTGATTCCACTCATATGAATTATCCAGAATAGGCAGTTCCCTAGGGACAAAAAGCACGCTGGTGATTGCCAGGAGCTGAGGGGAGCAGAGGGAAGAAAGAATGACTACTGGATGGGTACAGAGTTTCCTTTGGGAACTAGAGACAGGTGGTGGTTGCACAAGTGAATGTACTAAATTCTCCTGAATTGTATACTTCAAAATGGTTAATTTCATGTTTTGTGAATTTCATCTCAACTAAAAAATATGCCAAACAAACAAAACACCCGAATCCCTGGCTGCTGCCCTCTCTTGGGCTAGTCTGAATATTTGTGGATTCAAGAGCCTCATCCTCCACCAGGATTCCTGCCCAGTGGAAAATGAGCTTCCCACAGCCTGTTGGTGCTTTTGGTATTTATGTCTGTTCAGCTACTACATCTACTGTTTATGATGCATGGTTTTCCTCACTATTGTCCTCACCATTTGCTCATGGAAGTCAGAGAGAGTGTCTTGCTCATCCTTGCATGTCTCAGCACATTCTTGGCACATAGGAGACACTCAATAGATGTTTGTTGGGTCATTTTGTTGTATCTTCTTATTCATCTCCACGATGTACCCCCATGGTGCTAGTCATAAATGTACCATAACAGGAGGCAGGTGCTCACGACAGCCTGTGGGTTGTCTAGTGGGCAGGGATAACGTTGTTTAGATACATTTAATTTATGTCTGTACTTTGGATGCCCGTACACTGGAATATTATTTGGCCATGAAAAGGAATGCAGTACTGTTACATGTTATAACAAAGATGAATCTTGAAAACATTATGCTAAGTCAAAGAAGCCAGTGACAAAAGGCAATGCATTGGATGATTCCATTTACTTGAAATGTCCAAAATAAGAAAATCCATAGAGACAGAGGGGGCTTCCCTGGTGGCTCAGTCAGTAAAGAATCCACCTGCCCGTGGCAATATGCAATAGCCCACCTGCAATGCAGGAGACCTGGGTTCAATCCCTGGGTCAGGAAGATCCCCTGGAGAAGGAAATGGCAACCCACTCCAGTATTCTTTCCTGGGAAATCCCATGGTCAGAGGAGCCTGGCGGGCTACATACAGTCCGTCATGAGGTTGCAAGAGTCGGACACGACTTAGTGACTAAACCACCAACCACCACAGAGACAGAAAGTAGATCAGTGGTGGTCAGAGCATGGTAAGGGTAGGGGGACATGGGGGCAACAGCTACCATTTTTCAGGTGATGGAAAAGTTTTAAAACTGAGTGTAGTGATGACTCCACATATCCATGACTATACTAACAACCACCGATTTGTACCCTTTAAAATAGGTGAATTATATGGTATGTGAGTTATATCCCAATAAATCTGTTAAAATCTAGATATGGGTCAGAAGAGTAAAGAATAACGTTTGAATCAAAGGCAAATGTTCTCTTGTTTTGGGAAAGATCTCCTTCCCCAACCTAAAATAACTACCCTGACATATATTCAAAGGGTTTCTCTAGAGAAAGATTTCTTTACACTGGGCTTCCCTTCTAGCAGCAGCTCGTGTGGGTTTCAAGATCTTTACCTACCTGATGAGGGGCTGAGCGCAGAGTAACTCAAAGCCAGAATGTGAAAGGCAACTGCCAACAGTTGGGCAGTTGGAGATTGGTGAGAATGTGTGCACTGGGAAACCACAATTCGGTTTCCACAAACGCAGCTTCCTGGTGATTTTTCCACTGCTGGCAGGATACCCACTGCCCACCTCCCTAACCCACATCGATCAGGACGAATGAGCAAGTAGCCCGATGATGTGCCAGTTGGGCAATTAGCGATTCAGCAAGTCCAGCTTCAAATGAGCAGTTCCAAATTCTTCCTCTGACTCTTGGGGACTGCCCGCTTCAGAAGAGACACTGATCTGCTGCCGTGGGGCTATCATTGTGGGGCTGAAGTGGGACTCCTTGAGGGTAGCTATGCATATGAGTACTGCTTAGGGCTGTATGCAGACTTCAGCTGGATTCCTTGTGTTCAGACACCAAGAAATCACAGAACCCACAGCATCATCCCACTTAGCTGACAGCTCGTATGCCCTTAGTTCCTAGATGGGCATCTACCTACATATAATTTAACATATTGATATACATGATTTAAATGAATTTTGCTAAAGATAAGGAAATATAGGTATAATAGCAGGAAAAAACCCCTCACCTCGACTCTGCTGTGAGGGAGGAGAGAGAGACACAGAGAGCACTGATCTGCCTGCCAACCTCTTTTCCTCACAGGCTACTGGCCCACCCACTGCCATGTGATTTATGCCCTAGGGGAACAGCATAGCTGTGGTGAAGATTTACACTAGGTTTTCATCTTCAAATGAGCTACAACCTCTCTTCCTTGTGTATTCAAGTGCTTGGCACTCATAGCCTGCACGTTTATTCTGAAATTCAAAATGAAAAATGGTCCCTGGGGACCATTGAAGAGCAACACACAACACATCACTTCCAAGCATGCTGCCAGTTTGTATAGAAACTAGAGGGCAACCTCCCCTCCCAGTGCTGGTCTGGTGTGCCCAGAGAGATTATACGCATTGACTCTTTCCACGTGTGCACCTCGTGCAGGTGTGGGACCCAGTGCAGTAGGCAAGGCATAGGATTTGGAGTTAGGGCAAGGGGTTAATTTTCAAATTGACACAGCACACATAACTCAGTATCAAAAAAATCTGATCAAATAATGGGTGGAAGACCTCAACAGACATTTCCTCAAAGAACACACAGATGGTCAACAGGCACGTGAAAAGATACTCCACATCACTAATTATTAGAGAATTGCAAATCAAAACTACAATGAGCTATCACCTCACACTGATCGTCATCAGTGTGGCCATCAGAATGGCCATCATCAAACAGTCTACAGATAACAAATGCTGGAGGGGGTGTGAAGAAAAGGGAATCTTACTATCCTGGGTATGGAAATGTAAATTGGTACAGCCACTATGGAGAACAGTATGGAGGTTCTTAAAAAAAAAAAAATACAGTTTCCATGTGATCCAGCAGTCCCACTCTTAGGCATATATCCAGAAAAGACAAAACTCTAATTTGAAAGATACATGCACCCCAGTATTCATAGCAGCGCTATTTACAACAGCCAAGACATGGAAGTAACCTAAATATCCATCAGCAGATGAATGGATAAAGAAGATATGGTATAGATACATATAGGAATATTACTCTGCCACAAAAAGAATGAAATATTGCTATTTGCAGCAACATGAATAGACCTAGAGATCATCATTCTAAAGTGAAGTAAGTCAGACAGAGCAAGACAAATATTATATGCCATCACTTATATGTGAAATCTAGAAAATAATATGAATGAATCTATATACAAAACAGAAACATACTCACAAACATAGAAAACAAACTTATGGTTACCATAGGGGAAGGTGGGGAGGGATAAACTAAGAGTATGGGATTAAGAGATACAAACTGCTATATATAAAATAGATAAACCATAGGGACTTACTATATAACACAGTGAACTAGATTCAGCATCTTGTAATAAACTATAATGGAATATAATCTGAAATATAAATCAATTATAATTCCAAAAAAGATGAGGAGTCAGGGTATATTGAATATTCTCATCTCAGCGCCTTCACTTATTAAATATGTGACTTTTAGCAAGTAATTGTTTGAGCTTCACCTAATTTACCTATAAAAAGATAAAAATGATGCCTACCTCACAGGTACAGTACAGCTTAGTGGCCAATGAGCTTGGGTGCTGGCCTCCTACAACTCTGGGTTTGAGTGATTAGTTGTGCAGGTCCCTCTGGGGCTCAGTATTATCATGTGTACGATGAGTATAGACTTCCGCTTGGGATGAAATGAGACAATTCCTGTAAAGGGCATGGTGCCTGGCATGTAGGACGTACTCATTATTTAATAGCTAATAGTATGATTGTTATTATTTGTCATTTAGGTATAATTTCCGAGATTTCTAGAAAAGATAACTGTGTACTCTCCCAGGTGTTCTGGCACATTCGTCCCATATTTTGGATTTGTGGGGGCAGGAACACTCACATTGTTTTTGTTACCTAGTTTTGAAACTTCAGGTAAGATATGAAACTGAGACTCCTGCTATAAAAGGAAATCAGCTTCCTCATGAAAACAGAGGCTTTGTCCTAACAATGGTGCTACATCTTCACATTTGGAAAGGTGTCCAAAGTCCACAAAAATGTCGAACTGATCATGAATTTTCAAAAAGTGGTGCATACATCAATAGCACCAAGCCAAATCCATTCATAAATGGGGAATCTCTAGGATAGCCCTGGACCTTTTGCTTTGTCACATCGATAGAGACTAGCAGCAGCAAGGTCTATGTGAGCAAGAACAACAGTAGCTTAACGTCTTCAACAGAGGTTTTTTTCCCCTTGAGAATCCAGTTTACTTTCCGTGTTGTGGACAGATCCATTCAGTCAACACAGATGTATACCAATGGAGTCCATTAGCCCGATGTTTCTCTTACTTTGTCCCAAACATCTGGACAGTGAAGGGTATTTTTCATTTATTTAAAAATCAAAATGGTTGGTTTTAGTAAATTCAGCAGGTTTTGTTGAGCACCTGGTTTGTGCCATTTGTCAGATATTATTGGAGATCCCAAGGAGGTCACAATTTTGAGAAAAGTGAGACTGACGGGTTTGAAGCAACCAAAGACACTTGGAGGGCTGAAATTCGAACACAGTTCTGTCAGCTCTGAAGCCTGTGCTGGCTCCAGTTCCCTCTTTGTTCAGGGCTGGCTTGAGAACAGTTTCAGACCCAAGCCAATGGCTCCTACCACACTTTGAGGTTGGCAGAGCTAGAAGCTACTTGACGAAAGCAAGTGACATATGTCCAGGATGGAACATTCCACGTGTCATTACTGTCTGACCTTCTTAATGACTTGGCTGAATATTTCCTGAGAATGATCTCGATTCTTAGTTTTGCACTTGCCAAATCCTTGCTTGTTAGGGACTTTGTCATGCTCTGTGTTTTAAACATGTGAAAATGTGAATGAAGCAGTTCTGTGTCACCTTGGCAGGTTGCCATTCTTTGTCTGTGTCAGCATCCAGTATTTGGGATTCAGTAGAGTAGCAGTCTCTTGTGAAGCAGAATGTAAAGGGCACAGTGGAAATCTTCCTGGAGGATTTGAACTAGTCTGAGATAACACTCGTTGTGGATCTTCCAGATCCCCAAATCTGAAAGATGGAGACAAAATGAGATAAAATAGACTGTAGAAATACACACGCATGCACATTTATGTTTATGTTCTAAGTGAAACTTTTGCAGGCTCTTATTATCAGAAAGCAAGCCCTGTTATACCCAGAACGTTTCTAAGGGATTCTTAATGGTCTATGCTTCCTTGGAAGCAAAAGCATATGTACAATCAAATTGAAGAAACACATTACTGAAACCTAGCGTACAAATACAGATGTTTGCATCTAGGGAACTCAAAAACACATTCAAAAATCACTGTCAGCTTTTTAAAAGAAGCAGACTCACAGATAGAGAGAACAAACTAGTGATTACCAGTGGGGAGTGGAGGGAGGGGCAGGATAGGGGAGAGGAAATGAGAGGTACCAACTATTGGGGGTAAGATAGGCTGAACAATTTATTGTACAACATGGGGGAATATAGCCAACATTTTGTAATAACTGTAAATGGAAAGTAACCTTTAAAATTATATACATTAAAAAAAACTTTTAAGAAATACTGTCAACTTTCAGTTGATGGAGTCAGCCTGCATCTGTGCACCCCCTTTGATAATTCAAACAGTGCCCCCACATCATGAGTCAGAATGCATCTCAGGAGGTTTTCTTTAATGACCTCTCTCTCTCTTTTTTTTTTTTTTTTTTTTTGGTTTTTGTTTTGCTTGGTTTGTTTCAATGGCAGACTGTTCCTTTCAGTCCTTTGTGAACGACTGCATTGTCAAGTAGGTGCTTCAGAGATGCTTCAGAAAGAATGTGTCTTGGCATAGCCAAGGACAAGATACAGCCAGACCCATTTCCCGTGAAAACAAGAATCCCTCGGCCTCCAGGTTCTTAATTAGATCAGCGCTAGAGGGCACTCTTATGATGCCAAAATGGGAGGATTTTACTAAAAACTGATGGACAGGGGTCGGGGTGAGCCGACAGAGCCATTGCTGTAAGGACAGCTGACAACAAACAGCTTAGGGAAGACCTCTGCGACTGAGAATTGCCTGACTCGCCGACAGATAAGAAAACACTCTGAAAAAGACTGTAGTCGTCTTCCTCATCAGATCCACTTTGTGCTTGGTGTTTTGGCAATACAGAACCCAGGTATTAGGTATTCTTTCTCACAAGGGAAAGGACAGAAGAATCACTGATTGTTACCACGTGATGCAATCAACGTGCGTGTAGGCAGAAAACAGCCTGAGAGAGCAGCTTAGGAAAATGCGTTTACAATTTCAAAGCTACTAGAAAGGAAGAATTGAAACTCTTGGGGGTCTGTTAGGGCTATTTTCCCAGTCTTTTGCAGCCTTTGCTCTTTGACTTGCTCTGAAGGGCCATGTGGCTGTATGTGGAGACACAGACGCCTGCTTGCCTGATAGTGGATGCGGGGTGGGTAGGACACCAGCAGGGAAGGGGACCTATAGATCTGGGTCCTGGTCTCAGCCCTGCCACTAAGGTGTTCTGTGATCTGTAGCAAGTCCGCAGAGACTCGGGGGTCAAGAAGGTTGTGCAGCAGCATTAACTGCAACACTTATGATCTCTAAAAGATCATCCCAAAAAACTAACTAAATAAAAGATCATCCAAAGACTAACTAAATAAAAGATCACCCCTCAGAGACTGTGACTGGTGGTGGTAGAAAGACCTTTGAAACCACTTGTTTATAGCAACCACCTGAGTTCTGAATCCCACGTTGGTTAGAGAATGAATCCATGCTGTTGATCGAGATGGTACTAGAAGGATCTGACAGCCCAGAGCAGCTGATCTGCCCATATTGGTCACTCCTTGAGATGTGACCACCCAGTCCAAATACAACCTTAGAGAGTGACCACAATTCAGCCATCAATAGTTCCCCCCAAACTGGCCTATTACACTCAATTTAAAAATAAAGTCACTCAGTCGTGTCCGACTCTTTGCAACTCCATGTACTATACAGTCCATGGAATTCTCCAGGCCAGAATACTGGAGTGGGTAGCCTGTCCCTTCTCCAGGGGATCTTCCCAACCCAGGGATTGAACTCAGTTCTCCCACATTGCAGGCAAATTCTTTACCAGTTGAGCCACGAGGGAAGCCCAGTCACACCTAATTTACATACTGGGCACTGGCTAGAAGGTCACAATCATGTGCAAGTGCAGTTCCCTGAGGACCCAAGGGAGGTCCGGAGACATAATGGAAAGAGTGGGTCACTGAAGACAAACTTGTCCACTCAGCCTTTGGCCCCCAGTCTCTTAGAGCAATGCAAGAGTGTTTCTTTCAGCCTCAGTTGGTTCAGAACCCAGGCTCTATTCATAGGTTCTGGACTGAGTCAGATTCATTATAAAGCCTTAAAATGTTCTAATGAACAATGGCCTTTGGGAAAGCACCTAATCCAACATCCTCATTGCAGATAGGAAACCCAAGAGCCATCTTCCCCTCTGGAGAGTGGGCTTAAAGGGGTCACAGAGCAGAGCTGCCATTTATACACACATATGTATATGTATAACTAAATCACTTTGTGGTATCAGTTGAGTTCAGTTCAGTCACTCATTCGTGTCCGACTCTTTGCGACCCCATGAATCGCAGCACGCCAGGCCTCCCTGTTCATCACCATCTCCGGGAGTTCACTCAGACTCACGTCCATCGAGTCAGTGATGCCATCCAGCCATCTCATCCTCTGTCGTCCCCATCTCCTCCTGCCCCCAATCCCTCCCAGCATCAGAGTCTTTTCCAATGAGTCAACTCTTCACATGAGGTAGCCTGAAGCTAATACAATATTGTAAATCTGTATTTCAATAAAAATTTAAAATACCTAATGATAATTAGCAATAAAATATAAAATTTGAAAACAAAATAAAAAATGAGTCATTTACCTGGGACTTTCTGTGCATGGGACACCTTCCCATTTAGGGGACCAGGTTCAACATGCAGAAAACTTTTTCACTAGGATGTACTATATTTGGCCTTCAGAGATCAAATGAAGATGTGGCCAGAGATACAATAACGAGTTGACCAGTAACTAAGCAGCAGTGTATTAGGTCAGACCAAGACAAGAGTGGAAGGGCATCCTACATGGTGATAAGGTGGGGGTATCAGGGGCACAGCAGCTCCAGATGTGAGAGCAAAGCAATCCAGTGTCACAAATTAGAGAGCCTGAATGTGCTGTTGGCTTGGCGTCTCTGGAACGAACAGTGGTCAGTAATTGGTTCCCACGGGGTATTGTCTGCCGCAGATTAGCAATCAGACCAAGACAGTGTTGGTAGGGTTTTTTTTTTTGTTTGTTTGGTTGTAACCACCCTTTGCAAATCTGAGCATTCATGAAAGCCTTTATCTGGGAGTGTGTGGCTTGGCGGTCCCTGTTGATTGACAGCAATCAGCAACATCCTAGGCTCCTGGCAGATGGAGCAGCTGCATGAGCAGAAAGAGAAAAGGGGAGGGGGAATCAGTTGTTTATCAATTAGATTTTCCCTGTTATTCTCAATTAAGTTTACTTGTGTAACTTTTCCATCCTAGAGAACCAGCCATTCTCTGTTGCAAATAAACAAAGCTGTTTTCCTGGACAGAATGATGATCGGCTACATTGGCTGTTATTGTTTTGGCCATGTTTTCCTCTACTCATAAGCTCAGACTGTGGGGCTCTGGGCTCTCTGAACTGCTAATGGCATGTTGTACAGAGAAAATGACTAGAGATTGCTGTTCTTCTAACTAACTTGGCACCAAAATGAAAGGCAAATCTATTAGAGAATTACAAAAATACTGGAACTGGAGGATGCTTAGAAACCACCTTGTGAAAATCCTTCTTTTCGTATGACTCCCTGAGACTGGAGAAGAGAATTTGCCCAAGCTCAAATGAGTCATTGGTAAAACTGGATTAGAAACCAGGAATACCGATTTTTAGGCAAAGGGTCTTGGATTTTTACATCATCCTGTTTCTCCTATGTCTTAATTTGGATCCTTAATATCAAAGTGAATAGATAGTGTCACTTTTTAAAATTGAACTAGTTGGTTTACAATGTTGTGTTAATTTCTGGTGTATAGCAAAGTGATTCAGTTATCCATGTATATGCATTCTTTTGAATATTCTTTTCTATTATGGTTTATCCCAGGATATTGGATATAGTTCCCTGTGCTTAGATAGCTTCATTTTTGTTCTGAATGTAAATGCCAGGGGGTAGGTGTCATCATTTGAGGTTTCTTGTTAGCAAATTTCCCCATCTAGAGTTTGGGGCTCCTGTGTCAACCTCTCAATTCCCATTTTCCATTGATATATATCAATATGTGTTCCCTTCATTTTCATCTTTTCCTTTCCCTGCTAATTTGACTTTCAGGTAGTAGCTGTCACTGAGAGATGTTTACTTCCATCTTGAACCTTGGCCTAGAGGAGGGTTACTGTTACTGCTTCTTCTCCAGCCAGTGTCTGGGTCATGGGCATGAGCCCCACAGGCCCTTTTGTTACCACTTGCTGATGCTTTCTCAGGAGGTGGTTTGCTGAAAGGTGCCAAGTCCAGTCTCAGAGTGTTACAGAACACTACAGCATCCAATGGAAAAAAAAAAAAAACCAACTCTGCCAGGATGCGGTACCTCAGTATTACAAAGCTGCCCTCTAGAGTTCCTGTTTTCATAGTATTTCAAGGTACACACACTTGGAGTTCTGTGAACAGCAACTGCCCTCATTGAAAAGAAACTCGACTTAACAGCCTTGGGGAGGGACTTTCCACATGGGTAACTCGTGACAAGCAATCACGTCTCTCCTGATCAGAAAGAGAAGCCTTTCCAATCCAGATGTGGAATCAGATGCCAGTGGTTGTGTTCTTCGTACATAAAGACATAAATAAAATGAGAAGAGATGTTTTCTTAGAGTTAGTAACAGACAGTATATTTCTGTGGGAACTCTTCTCCAAACAGATGGTGTAAGGAAAAATCTTTCACAAGACTGTAAACTCTGTGAAGGCAGAGATTTGTGTCTGTTTTACTCACTGCTGGATCCTTAAGTGCCTCTAACAATGCCTGTTACATAATAAATGATAGATATTTTGTGGGGATGCTTTTTAGCTGAATATATTTGACATATAACACTGTGTAAATTTACGGTGTACAGTGTGTTAATTTGATACACTTGTATATTGTAATAGGATTGCTGTTGTAGTGATAATTAGTACCGCTATGACATTACATGGGGCTTCCCTGGTGGCTCAGTGATAAAGAATTTGCCTGCTAATGCAAGAAATGCAAGTTTGATCCCTCAGATGGGAAGATCCCCTGGAGAAGGAAATGGCAACCCACTCCAGTATTCTTGCCTGGAGAATTCCATGGACAGAGGAGCCTGGCGGGCTATAGTCTATAGGGTCACAAAGAGTCGGATTTGACCGAGTGACTACACAACAGCAACAACAATGTCACATTACATAATTGTCCTTTCACTTTATTAAAAGGTCTTTTTAAAAAGATTCCATGTAAGAACCTTCCCAAAGAGTGTGTGTTTGTGTGTGTGTGTGTAAAATGGATTCCTCATGTTAATTCATTTTTTCTAATCAATATGCCTCTCCTTTTTATCTTTCTCCGCATGGCTTTTGATTCACTTCTGTTGACTGTCCACCCTTTTGATTGGTACACCTATAACATCTTCCTGGATCACCATTGAATAATCTACCTCTGGCAACCTGGACTCCCAGGTAAGACAATGCGCTTCCAAAAGTCTTCTTGGCGTAATCCCTGGGCAAATTTTAATAGGCAGCTGAGAAGCTTACAAAGACATTTTAAAAAAAATCTCAAGAGGCAGTAGTTCCTCTGGTTAAAGTTAAATTTGATCTGGTCCCCATAACATTAATTATGTACATACTTATATTATTTGAGGATTTCTATTAAAGCTGTAAAAATAGAATTAGAGTTTTGGAAAGTGCTATATATTTGACTTTGGAACTTTCTAGCATGAAGATTCAACATATAACTTTATGTTTTCATGTTGTTATTGTTATTTTTATTTTTCACCCAAAGATGTATTTTTTGTTCATAAGGCTGAGTGCAGTAGAAGAGATACTAGCCTTTCTTCACTGTGTAGGGAAATTAAGTCTCGGTAGGCCAGAACATTCTAGATTACTTCTTTCTTATGGCTGGAATGGAAGAGGATCACATTGGGCCCTGGATGGTAAGTCAGCTAATGTAGGTATCTTGTCTAACAAATCTGATGTCACTAACTACATTACTTTTGTTTTCATCACATTTGCTTCTCCACCAGGCTTCACAACTCACAGAACCAGGGAAGGGGGCCTTAGCCATGCCAATAGCTGATGATAAAAGAGCCATATGTTGCTCCTCAAACAAAGATGCAAGGCCTATTGCTATGTCTGCTAGCCATGCTATGAAAATCTCTCTTAACTCACCTCTAAAACCATAAGACATATTTAATGTAAAGAAATATTCCTCCAAAGAAAATGTCTAGGCTATATAACTCACTATGGGCACAAAAGTATTAGCATATTATAATATCCTTTGCTTAGCAGAAAACAAAAGGCTATCTGAGCCCATTTGCACTCTCAGGTTAGCAATTGTCCGATGCACAACTTCCCAGTCCTGCCAATATCAGAAATCCACATAGTAGAATTAGTATTTTGTGACTCAAGATATAACATGAAAGCAACTGAGTATTTTTTTTAATGGAGAGACATTGCTTACACTGATGGATGTCTTGCATTTGGGTGGAAGGAACTAGTGATGATTTATGTATCATTTTCTGTGTGCTTTGAATTTTCATCGGTTGGAAGAACATCCACAAAGTCTAATCATTCTTTCTTTTCTTTTTGTTATTTATGTTTCATATATCCTTGATAATATGAAAAATCCCTGTAAATTCGTCCTAGGTCCTTTCAATCAGGCATTTCCATTTTAGTGATGCCACAGTGCTTGGTTTGGTATGGTCTTGGTTTTGGTTTATTGACTTTGGTTTTTTGCTTAGATTGCCATTGCCTGTGTGACAGGGAGTGGAATTAGTTATGACTGAATGGGGGATCTTTCATTCTCAGCCCGTAGCCCTTCAGAGGTTTGACTTTCAGCACTGCCCTGTCCCTTTTAGCCCTCTGGTTCTTAATCTCCCCACTACATGAGAGGAGCTAGTGGGGAACAGAATTAGGGAGCCATCCATGAGCTGTTGCCTTGAGGTTTGGAAAGCTGAAAAAAAAATGTGATCAAAGCAAAATGGAAAACTTTTATTATTTTAATTCCTCTCTTACCAAGCTCTTGCTAGCACCTGGTTTTACTGTTCCTTTAACAGGTGGAGGATTTTTCAGATTCTAGATGCAGCAAGGTAAGTGACAATGGATTTTGAGTTTAACTAAACCCAAGTGAGCTAGAATATATAGACTCTGCCATTGCCCATCAGTTTACTTTCCATACAATAAATAGTTAGGTTTCCACTTGGATAGATTCTTTCCAGGTTTCTGTTTTAGTTTAAAACAGCTGACATGACCCAGGCATATAGTCTCAGGTCTGAAAGCTGACCTCGTTCAGAAGCAAGGCAAAAGTTCATGGCCAGCATCCCAGTCGGGCAGTAGGTCACTAGCTTCTTTTCCTTTTTGCTGAAATCGGAAGACACTGTGGAGTGTTCTGTTATGAAGACCCCACCCCACCATCAACAAAGCGTTCTCCACAGCGCTTCAGGTGCACCTGCCTGTCACTCACCTGGATGGTGGTTTAGGAAACAACTAGGTCAGCATTTTACTGAAGGGAGATGAATTATTTGAAAGTATCAGGGCTTGTAAAGTATGCACATATGTAAACTTGCAAGGTAGCGTAACCCCATAGGCTAGGGACCTTTGTGACATGAACTCTGCAAGTCTAATCAAACACAGGAAAGTTTCTAACTCCTGGGTCGAGGGCTGGGGTGGAGCTGTTGAGAATGCTACAGAATAGAGTCTTCCAGGCAACGACTGCTGCCGCGAGCTGTGCCGTCATAATGCCATCAGTGCTGAGGAAGCTGGAAGAATTGTCAGCCATTTTGTAAATGTGGCTCTCCTTGCTTGGCACATGGTTTTCTAAGATCATACTGCTCACCAGTACTGTATTTGGCCTATTCTAGGTTTATTGGCTCCAGAAGGATTTACCAGTGTCTCTACTTTCTCTTCCTACCTATCTATATTATTTGTTCCCTAGCCAGATAAGTTAGGAAGAGCAAAGGTTATAGCCTTTGGATTTCTTCTACTAGAGAAGACTCTCACTGAAATAGAATAGATTGACCATATCTTAGATACCCAGTTTGGCTTTCAGTAGCTAGGTTTCCATATTCCCATTAGGGTCTCAATGGATTTATTTGACATCTGAGAAGCATAAATTCAGGATTTAATTACATAGTCAGGTTTAATTCATTGAGATAAATGGTATAGACACCTAATCACACAATATTAGTACAGGAGGGCATTTGAGCCTCATGGATTGGGTGTATCATGGTGGCAAGAGTACTACGTTTTGCTACTAACTAGTGGAGTGACTTTGCTCAATTCCTATGTCTGCTGTAAGCCTTGACTTCCTCATCTGTCAAATAAAACAGAGTGGGTGACCATTAAGATAATAGCCAATTAACCTAAAGACTGTTATCCCTATAATTGCTTTCACAGAGAAAATGTTGCAAATTTTGTTTTATATTTGTTTTAAATTTTGCTCAAAAAAATAAATAAATAAATAAATAAATAAAGTAAATAAATAAATTTTGCTCCATGATAGAATCATCTCTGTCTTAATAAGCTTGCTATATAACAAAACAAGTCATGTCTTATTCTTTATTTTTATTATGGGGCTGAGTAGTTTGACCAGAAACTATTGTCAGAATAATTTACCTGCTATTAGTTTGTGAGAAAGGAAGAGAAGAACACAGATGGTGCTATGGAAGAGAATTAGCTTTGGTAAACGTCTATGGGAGCCATTTTTAATTCTGGTGGACTGAATGATGTATGAAAACTATTTGCAAAGCTAGCATGTTTTTCGACCACTGGTGAAATGAAGCAACAATTCATTTGGTAATCCCCATTGTACATTTAGTTTTCTAAATATACAAGATTATGATTATCTCCGTCTAATAATTGACAATTTGCATAAATGCTTGCTATTATTTAGTTGTCTGAATGGATTTTCTAATCCAGAGAAAAAAGGGAACAATCAGTGGGAGCCATCCCAAATGCCTTGCATTATTGCCACACACATGCACAATTAACAGCGAGGCTAATTGTTTCAGACCAGAACCTCATTTGTGTTTCTATAGACAGCAAAAACATTAACTGCCAGAGTGTTTGCAACTCTCTCTCTCTGTGTCTCTCTCTCTCTTTTCCCTCTCTCTCTTTTCCCTATAGCCAGCTGTATTATAAGGTCTGCAATTGGCTGCAAGAAAATTATTTGCCTGGATTTTCAGGGTATCATTTTGTGATGGAGTTTCCAAGCTTCTACTTAAGTTCACAATCAATGCCTTGAACAACCAAAGACTGAATTTTTTAAATAATATTTTAACAGTATGCCTCTATAAATTTAAAGAATAAAAGGATGCTGACACATAAACCAGTTCTGCTGCTGCTTTTCCATTCTGCTTCATATTTTGTACCTTTAAAATGATTGGCGTTAGACCTGCATATGAGAATCATAAAAAGTCAAGACTGGAGGAGGCCTTTAAAATTACCCTATCAAATTCCCTTACTTTTCAGATGAGTTTGATACACAGTAATTTGAATGTCAATAACAACCACCCAATCAATGATGCCACAGTTTTTTAAAAAAACTTTCAAACCCTTGGGAGCTATTGTAGTAAATACATTTGAATGATAAACGGTTGTTTTGAAATTATACAACTTCGGCTTCTTTTCCAAAAAGTGAATCCTTTCTTTAAATGTGCCTTCATAAAGTTAACCCAAACATAGCCATGATGTTGATGGTATACGGGTGAAAGGAGATGCTCTGTCAAAGTACTTTTGTCAATAGGAGACGCTCAACTGACGTACCAGCTCTCTTCCCTTCATACACGGATGATGTCGCTAATGTCAGCATATGGAAGTGTTTCTTCAGTGACTGGGAGTATGGGCTTTTAGAGTCAAACTGTCCTTGGGTCCAATCCTGGTGCTGCCTGTCACTTTCTAGCACTGAGACCTTGAGTCATTTTTTTAGCCTCTGCAGACTTTGTATCTTCACATGTAAACACCTTACAGGGTTGTTGCGAGGATTAAATTGAGATCATGCATATCAAGTGCTTAGCACTGTTCCTGGCACATAGTAAACAGTCAATAAGTGGTAATGGTTATTACCATGATTGTCTCACATACCTAGTACCAGTCTCATGCAACACTTATATTTCATCTTATGATGCTTTGGAGCACACGCATATACACCTGTACACATGAGCATATGGTCACGCAGAGTTCACAAGGACGGCACCCAGAAGACTGCTTTCCAAGATTATCTGTGACATGTTTAAAGATCCAGTGGCTCCTCCAGCTTTAGTGTTCTTGAACTCTTTGGTGATTTTGGAACTTTTATACATCTTCTCGTTTGAAAGCATTCCTAATTTATCTTGGTTCACCTCCTGTCTTCTTCTCAACACTTCCTAAGTTTCCTTTGTTGGATCTCTTTTACACACACACAGCCTCTCCCCGCTCCCACCCCGCTCCTTTCAGTGGAGCAATTCCCAAGGTCCTGTCATTGATCTGCTTCTCTTCTCTTGCTGTGTGCTCATTCTGGGTAATTTCATCTCCTGACATAGCTTCACCTTTCACCTCTACACTAATGATTCCCAAATTGACCTCTCCTTAACTTATTCCGGAGCTCCAGGCTAGCTCCAATTTCCAATTGCTTGGTGAGCATCTCCAGGGCAGGATATCCTAGGAGGCTGAAGTGTAGTCTGGCTTTTGTCACCCTGCCTCAGAAATGCAGATGGGGGGCTCTAGCTTCGAGAAGTATTAAGGGTCAAAAACAAGGAAGACGTGCTGAGCATTCATCTGAGCAGAAGTAAAAGTAGTCTAAGTTAGGCAAGTGGCTCACACTGAGTTTCCATGGAAAGCATGATAAGTCAATTGTGAATTTCTATGATTATGAACTGGAGATATAAATTGGCAGTGAAAACTTTCAAAGGTATATATTTTCCAGGGAGAAGAAACAGTTCTCCTAAGTGAAAACTGAGATCAATTTTTAAGTGTTGGTAGTTTGGTATGTTTGAGGAAAGGTTAATTAAAATGATCTTTCTTGGGACAGTCTATATGGTTAATCTTGCTGCAGTGTTTTGTTATACAAACATACGTGCCCAGAGGAAGGATAATGCCTTCATCCTGAAGGATGAACATGTGGGAATTTTGAGAGCACTATGTGTATAGACACATACACACAGGCTGGGTCAGACATGCCCGACATTTTGAATGTGGGAAAATAGTTCTATCACATGGTAGATCGATTTTTTCTTTTATTTATTCTGCAAATATTTACTGGACACCTTCCAGATGCCATGCTGTCTGTGGAACAATGGGCTGTCAATACAGAGTGTGTAGTGTCTTTGTCCTTAAGCGTCTAATACAGTTTTCTTTAGTTATATGCAAGTGCATTGAGAGTTTAATTTGGTCTTGAAACATCTGCAGCGTATGACAAGTTATTCTGAGACTATAACCTTGCTGAAAATCATAATGACAAAAGAGGACTTAAGGAAAATAACGCCACTGCTGAAGTGGGAAAAGAATGTGCATAAATTCAAATTTATTTTACTTTTACTTCTATTTTATTTTACTTCCTTTAAATTTAGTAAATATTGAATTACTTTGGTTTTTCACATTTCAAGTTGGCTCTCAGTGTTCTAGGCCAGAGTAAGAATAATTTTATCTGACCTAAAACTTAATTAGAGCAAAGAGATAAACAAATCTTTGTTAATAGTATTGTTGCCTAGTATTGTTAGAATAATTCTTTGTAAATGAGCTATTCTTATAGAAACTACAGACCTAGCTTATAACTTTAGCACTGGGAACAATATTCCTTATGAAGGAAGGTGACCTCATTCCCCCATTCCCCAAATTAAGTACAGTCCCCCCATTTGAATTACTACCTATGGAATATGCAGAGGTCATCAGACCCTCCAAAACGTAATGGTCTAGAAAACTGGGTGAGTTCCTTGCCTCCCTGGGTGCACACCAGCTTATCCTTTAGAAATCTGGCATGGCCCTTTGTTTGCAAGTCTTGTATGAAGTATTGTCAGTCCCAGCTGTTAATTTCAAAGTCCACTTCAAGGCTACTCTCAGGTCCCAAAGATCCCTCATTGCATTTGTAATCTTGAAAGCCAAACTTGAGGCCCCAAAAGTCCTCCTATGGATATGCAGATAGCACTATTCCCCTTTTATTGTGCCAGCACCCCCTTTATGACCTCCATGGCACAAGAGCTCTCATAATAATGGTGCATGTATTGATCAAAATTCCTATTTCTCTTGCCTTAAATGAGCTAGAGATGTTGATGTACTTCTCTTATTCTGATTGAAAGTAAGAATACTCAAAACATCCTTGAATTTATAATCTTGGATGTCTGTTCTCACAGCTTTCACCAGTTGTAGTCTAACTTCTATTTATTCATTCAGAATGTATCTACTGAGCACTCACTGTGTTCCACACACTGTTCTAGGCACTGGGGACAATAAAACATGCAAGGTTTCTCCTCTTGTGTTTCTTAAGGGATGTGAGTGTACATGAATGGGTGTGTGCACACATATTAGAGGGAAATAGAAAATAAACAATATACAAGCAAATGAACAAACTAATCTCAGAGAGTGATACATGTCATGAAAAAAATAAAAGTGGACAGAGAATGAGTGGATAGATGGAGAGTGAGCCAGGTGATTTTGCTCTTTGCTTTTATAGGTTTCATACAGATTTCGCTAACACTTTGCCTGGGCCCTTTGGTTTCCTGTATTTCATACTTTACTGGTTTCAGTACCAATTCTCATTTTTCTGCTTCTCTCTGCTCTGTCGTTAGGACCGACTCCCCTTCGCTTGTCCTGAAGTGTAACCCAGAGTGTGCTCCTTATTAAACTTCTGTTCTGTACTTTTCTTATCTTCTTCAGCATTAGAATTTAGCAGATTCACCTACTTCTTGTCATAGAATGTAAATAGGTCCACTAACCCTTAGGGATATTTCTCTTGATTACTCACAGCATTTCTGTTACTCAAGACAAACTACCTTTTGAAAGAAAACATGGGTATGAAAGGTTAGTAATTGTGGCGGCATTTGGTTTTGCCTACTTCTGTAGTGGCAAGAGCCCTGGATTGAGAACTGGGAGACCAGTGTCTCTCTGCTATAGGACCTTAGCCATGCCACTTCCTTTCTCTGAGCCTGTATCTTCATGTATAAAAGCAGTGTTCAAAGTAGATGATCTCTGGGTTCTTTTAGATCTAAAGTGGTACAATTAGTTGTTTTCAGAAATGTAATCCAAGATCTCTTTGCAACATTCTGTTTAATTCTGTAAAGTGGATGTGTAGGAGCATTTTCCAGCGTATCAGAACTGCTTAGATTAAGCATAAGTTTTCCAGCAAAAGCCAGCTTTACAATTCTTGTAAATGTCACAAGAAGTTAAAACGTTGCTTCTTGTTTTAACCTCCACCAGCCAGGGCAATAGTTCAACACCACAGATGCAACTGTCAACTTCTTATGAGAATATCTGAAAATTCGCGGACTTTTCAGATTGCCCACAGGAAATCTTCAAGAAGAACCAAATGCTACTAAAATGAAGGAAGGCATTCTAAGTTGGCTTCACAATGACATAGCATAGGTCTTGCCCTCTCATGTCTCAGGTGCCAGGAAAAGTGTCTTAACTCTTAGAGGGCCACTCAGGGCTCTTTGCAGCCATGGCAGTGCTGTCTGCCTCAGCACCTCGCCAAAGCCCAGTTAGGAACCAAAGCTGAAGTTGGAAAGTTAGCCTTCCCTAACTTCCTCACACCTTCCCTACATCTGCTGCACCGGGCTTTGTGGGAGAAGATGGGGAAGCAGGAAAGGTGGGCTTGGACAACTAGAAGAGGAAGAGCTAGAAAGTCACCAACATCTGAAATACCCTTGCTGTGCCCTTCTATGTTACCGCTGTTCTATAATTTCAGATACCTGCCATGTTCTAAACACAAGAATCAGGGACTTCCCTGATGGTGTAGTGGTTAAGGCTTCCAGTGTCAGGGGCGTGGGTTCAATCCCCGGTAGGGGAGCTAACATCCCACATGCCTCTCTGTGAAGAAACCAAAACATAAAACAAAAGCAATGTTGTTACAAATTCAATAACGACTTTAGAAATGGTCCACATCCAAGACATCTTTTAGAAAGTAAAATAAATACAAGAATCAGCTCCATGATTAGATTTTAGGAATTCACTCTTTTCCAGAGAAGAGCCGGGCATGATTTTGTGGTCAGAGAGTCTGAAGAAGAAGATCCAGGAGAGTTTAGAATCTCCAAAGAAGTGCATCTTTGATCTGCTCTCACAGGATATTGACACTGAAGAAGAATTGGGCTTAAGGAAAGAAATGAGGGAGACAGTACAGGGAGCTCCTGTATGGCTCTTATTAAAAGCTTGTGAGGTTGTGCCGATGAGGAAATAGATCCCCACCAAGACAATGACCTATCTAAGCACACCCAGCTAGTTTGTAATTCAGGTCAACTGCATCCCCTCCGGTGCCTTGATTTGGAATTACCTATGCTAGCTGGGAATTATGCTTGCTTGTCTGCTTGGTTTTGCTATTTAATTCTTGGTGCTACTTTTGTTCACAGCATTGGTAATTCATTATTCTCAAAGAATTTTATCAATGAAAGTAGGCAAAACCCCTTAGCAATAGGTAAAGTGCATATATTTTGGAGGCTTCGGGGCAGCTGATAGTCCAAGGTCACCAAGAGGAGAGAGTAGCTGCATTGGAAATAGAGCCTGCAATGCAAGATTCAGTTGAAATAAGTGAAGACAGGGCTATAGACTGGGGCTCCACAGTTAAATGTATACATCATTTCTTTTTTATATATATTATTTCTTTAATGCTCATTCTTAATTATAGCGCTAGCCCTTTCTCCAGCAAAAGAGTTAAACGTCTTTTAATTTAGGTTCTCAGTACTTTGAATCTTTTCCAGGTGTGTTTGTTGCTTTATCTTTCTAGTTCACCCTTCTAGGTGGCCTTCTTTTTTGCGTGCAATATTTTCCATTAGTTTGGTCTCACTGCCTTGTCCAGAGCATTTGTAGCACAACTATATATCATAGGAGATCTTATGAGCACATAAAATGGAAAACACTATTTCACAAGGTAGGAATTACTAGATTATTTCTGTTCCCCTTCCAGAGTTGAAATATTTCCTATTTGGCAAATAGCCTTTCTTCGAAATCCTAAAATTGCACCTAGGGAAAAAATGACTGTCACCGTGGCACCATGGGGCTTCCTGTCCCTTCACTTTCATTGGCTCAGCATCCAATTTACTGCACTGATTTTTCCGGACAGCTCAGCATCACCTCGTCAGCCAGACACTGGAATTATAAAGGGGCTTTATCAAAGACTGATACAGTTTGAAAACTTTTCAACTTTCAGAATTTTGGCCGTGGGTATGCCAGAAAGCATGTGTGAATGGCATTTGGTAGCTTGTTGGTCTTTTTCTCATAGCTTTTACAATTTCCAACTTGATTTTTGCTCGCCATGGGGCACCGTTTACCTTCTCTTCTCCGAGAGCTCGTGTTCATTTGTCAGGAGCCCTAAGAGAAGGCTGCTCATGTACAGCTCTGGAATGTCAGAGTCATTCTAAACGGGCATAAATGAGCCTGTAAATGGCCTTTACTGATTGTTCCTATATTAAAATGTAAATGCACATAAGACTTTATGAGGAGCCTGCACATAGTCTTTCTCCGATTTTTTCATATGAATTGATTTGACAATGTCAGAGATGATGCATGAGGCAAAATAAAGAGTTTCTTAAGCCCATTACAGCTTGTTTGCATGAAAAGGAGTAAAAGCTACAAGGAAGAAAGGAACATTAAGTGATGCTTTTGGCTGGAATCATTTTCTGACTCCCAAACGCCTTTTAGACCGTAACCTACCTTCTGAACCTAAGCAGGGGAAAGTGATTACTTGGATGTTCTTTTGCTCAAATAACCTTTCTTGACTAATTAAAGGGAATTAACTTCTGGTTATGCAGGAAACACTGAGGGATTTCTGAAATTCATAAGAGTGAAATTAACTAAGAAGACCTAAAATTAATTAGTTATAAGTGCTGGTATGTTTTATGAGAAAATGAAATAAGATGGGAGGATAGGAGCTTTGAATGAAGATTCCCTGAAAACCACAGAATGTTATATCATTGAAGAACCATGTGGTTTAATACTCAGAGATCATAAAACCTCATGTTAAGCCCTTCACAAGGAAAGTTCCATTAGCCTCATCTATTCCTTTCTGTACAACACCTTCAGTGTCAATTTTACAATGCTACTGAAATATATGTATATGTCTAAGTGAAAGTGAAAGTTGCTGTCGTGTCTCTTTGCGACCCCATGGACTATACAGTCCATGGAGTTCTCCATGCTAGAATACTGGGGTGGGTAGCCTTTCCCTTCTCCAGGGGATCTTCCCAACCCAGGGATCAAACCCAGGTCTCCTGCATTGCAGGCAGATTCTTCACCAGCTGACCCACAAAGGAAGCCCATGTACATGTGTAATTGAATCAGTTTGCCATATACCTGAAACTAACACAACATTGCAAGTCAACTATACTTCAGTTTAAAAATCTATTTGCCAGTTTTTAAAGGCAGGTAGAATGGTGAATTGGAGAAGGAAATGGCAACCCACTCCAGTGTTCTTGCCTGGAGAATCCCAGGGACGGGGGAGCCTGGTGGGCTGTCGTCGTCTCTGGGGTCGCACAGAGTCGGACACGACTGAAGTGACTTAGCAGCAGCAGCAGCAGCAGAATGGTGAATGGAGAAGGAAATGGCAACCCACTCCAGTACCCTTGCCTGGAAAATCCCATGGACAGAGGAGCTTGATAGGCTACAGTCCACAGGGTTGCCAAGAATCGGACTCAACTGAGCCACTTCACTTTCATTTTCAGAATGGTGAAATCTAGCTTCAAAATAAGTGGAGTTTATAAAGAATATTCTAGGAGAACCTTAAATGCAAGACCAGTCTAAGTCAGAGTAGTCATCAACTGACCTGTTGTAAGAAGCTAGCCTTGGTTTTCTTTCTTTTTTTTTTTTTTTTCCTTTTTGCAACACCAGCTCCATTTCTAGCAGCAACTGCAACTGAGCCAAAAGCAGATTCATCGCTTGTTTACATCAGACACTAAATAGCCACTGAGCAGAGCATTAAGCTAGCCCTGTCTTCTGGGAGCTTATAATCTAAACCAGACAACAAACTAGAAACCATATCCATCACACCTTATATGCTCATTTCCTTTCTCGTATTAATTCAAAGAAAACAGAAAGTGGCAAGTCACATTCTCCAGGGTTTGTGAAACCTCTGGAGAGTATTCTTTCTCTGTTTTTGTGACTTTTCAAGTTGAAAGCTATTTTGTATGTAGTATGCTATAGATTGTAGTATTATTTTTAAAATTGGGGATAAGAAAGCCAGCAATATTATTTCTTTTTGTTTTTTTACTGTCAACAAGTTGCATTGCAAAAGTAGGGATCAAATTAAAAGTGGATTCTCGATTTGCCATGGGGAAATATGCACAGTATTTCAAATACTGTAAGGTCAGGGTCAGCTTGGGATAGAAGAGGTATCATAAAAAATTAATTTAGGATACTTGCCTTGAGATATTTCTGAGTTATAATAATCCCACAGGTGAAAGCAAATCTATGGAATAATTAAGGTGCTTGGTTTGACCTTTTTAGCAAAAGGAGATATACCAAGACATGACCAAAGCTTGGAGCTGAGGCAATGCAGTTAATTAATGGGGGTTGACGAGTTATGTTATAGGGATGGGAGCCTTTGTGAGAACATGTTGTAAAAGTAAGGCATGTGTACACCCGTGGTGGATTCATGTCAATATATGGCAAAACCGATACAGTATTGTAAAGTAAAATAAAGTAAAAATAAAAATTAAAAAAAAAAAGTAAGGCATGTGCCAAGCCAACATCAGTTTCCCAAGGATTATGTATAGCAGACAATGACAGAGAGAGAAGCAAAAATGCAGAGATATGCTACTGGATATAAAATGGATACTAATGAGAACCTACTTCCCTGTATACCCCAGGGAACTCTACTCAGTGCTCTGTGATAACCTAAATGGGAAGGAAATCCAGAAAAGAGGGGATATATGTGTATATATAACTGATTCACTTTGTTATACCATAGAAACTAACATAACATTGTAAATGAACTATACTCACATAAAAACTCACTAAAAAATGCAGAGATAAAGCACATTTTTAATTATATTTTGATTTTTTATATTTTTTTCTATTATGGTTTATCATAGGATATATTAAAATGTGTGTGTATATATATATATATTTAACTGAATCACTTTGCTGTGATTAATACAAAATTGTAAATCAACTATACTTCAGTTTTTAAAAATAAAAACACCAAAAAATAATAATAATAACAATAAATAAATAAATAAAAACACCAGTGGTCCAGTGGTTAAGGATCTGCCCTGCAATGCAGGGGTCACAGATTTGATCTCTGGTCCGTGAACCAAGATCCCACATACTGCAAGACAGCTAAGTCCGTGCTCCTCAATGAAAGATCATACAAGATGCAATTAAGACCTGACACAGTCAAATAAATGAATAAGTATTTTTTAAAAAAGAAGCTGAGTCATAGACAGACAAAGACCAAGAATTGAAAATCAGCCAACCTAGTATTAAAATTCCAGTTCTGCTATTAAATTCACTCTACAACTTTGGTTAAGTCACTTTTCCTTGGGCCTCGGTTTCTCCATTATAAAAGAGTGTGCTAGAAGATGACTCCATAGAACTTACCAGCTCTTTAATTCTGCTTTTGGGTTCTAAGGAAATGAACAGACCAGGCAGGTGGGTGGGTAGAAAATACACAAAGGCCAGCATGCAAACAGACAGATAGACTGATGGCAAACACACCTCTGCTAGCTTCACAAAAATAGGACAGTATTCTACTGGGCCAATGGACATTGAATCACCAAGTGTACCAGCCAGATCCACAGACATGTGTCCTCACTTTTGCTACTGCCATGATGATCTGAGGAATTGGCAGGTTTCCTCTGCCTGGCCCTGAGCGAGCTTTCTGCCAGTCAAGTTGAGTCATTTTCTGACTCAAAATGGCTGTCTTTCTTTCCTCTACAGGCTCAGAAGAGTAGCTAGCTGTGTGGAGATTTATAAATGACCTCTCATACCCAAATGGAAGGAGAACGCAGATGTCAGGCTTTGTATGTCTCACCATTACTTCAGCTCCCCCAGCAGAACCTTCTGTGGGGGTAGGGCATGTAGGGAGTGGCTAGTACCACTTGCGGATGAGGAAACTCAAATAACCTACCGTGAATCTTCTTGCCCAACTCTGTCTGCCTACCTGTCTCTTTCTAAAGCTCAGTGGATAGTTTGGAACACAGTGTGTTCTCCAGGCTTTCAAATTTTACCACTTTTAAACTTTTGTGAATCTAGTTGGTGGGGTTGGGGAACTGATGAGAATAATCAGTACTTGTCAAGCTTCCAGCAGCTAGCAAATGACTTTAGTAAGGAGAGAACCAGGTACCTGGAAGACAAAGTGAGTGCAGCTGAAAACGACGCTCCAAACAGGTTGTAGTAGTACAGCCTGTACTTGGTTGATTTCCCTTTCATTGGTTTTTGCAAGAAACAAAATACTGTGATTTTCTTGGACTTAACAATTTACCAACTCCCCCTAAAATAATACCCCAAAAGCTTAGCTTGAGGGCGAGTGGCCTGATGGTAGGTCCCCCTCCAAATGAATTTGATTGAATGCTGGTCTCTCTATGGCATCAAAGATTCCATTTTGAGTTTATCCAGATCTTCATATTCTGATGCTTGTACATGTTAGAAGAAAAGAAACTTAATCAAAAATGTGTTGGTTCAATGAAAGATAGCTCATCAGGAAAACAGAGTCTACGCTGCACATCAATATTATATATATATATAATATATATATTTTATATATATTATATATATATATAGGCCATGCCACATGGCTTATGGGATCTTAGTTCCCAAACCAGAGATGGAACTGGACCACAATGAAAGTCCCAATACTGTACTTTCTTAAGCAGCTTTTGTCATCACTACAATTTCCACTTTATCAGGCCAAACAAGTCTTGAGAATGAAGGCCAGGATGAGCATCATGTGAGAAAGAAGATGAGGAGGCCAAACTGGCTTTAGGCAAGGATTATTCTTACACTAAGTGGCTGATGATATCAGTTGAATCACATGGACTCTGCTTGGAGAGGATGCTGAAAGGCTGGGGGCAGGCTTGGCTTCCATGTGCATTGCCAGTCTGAACTCTCCCCTGATCTCCAGACTCATATAACCAACTTCTTAGCCCAGATTTCCTTTGCAGATTAATGGTATCTCAAACTTGACCTGCCCCAAAACAAACTCCTGACTTTCTCCCAAAATTTGTTCCTCTCAGAATCTTTTCTACCTCAGTAAATGGCAATTCTGCTCCCCCATATCCTCAGTATATCTTTCATGTGTCTTTTTCTCTCCCAGGTTACGTCTAATCCATTAGCCTTCATAATATATTAGTAATCTGACCACCCTCATCATCATCTCCTCTGCCATCCCCCTCTAAGCTACTGTCATTTCTTTTTATGTATTTATACTGAAGTATAATTGATTTACAATGTTATCTTAGTTTCTGGTCTACAGCAAAATGATTTAGTTATATATGCTGTGCTGTGCTTAGTGGCTCAGTTGTGTCCAACTCTGTGCAACCCCATCAATTGTAGCCTGACACTCTCCTCTGTCCAAGGGGATTCTCCAGGCAAGAACAATGGAGTGGGTTGCCATGCCATCCTCCAGGGGATCTTCCCAACCCAGGGATAGAACCCAGGTTTTCCATATTGCAGGCAGATTCTTTACTATCTGAGCCACCAGGGAAGCCCTTAGTTATATATACATACATATATATCTATTCTTTGTCCTCAGTTATTACAAGATATTGGATATTGTTCCCTGTGCTATACAATAGGACCTTGTTTATTTATTTTATATAGAAGCTTTCCTCAGTGATCAGTGCAAAGAAATCGAAGAAAACAATAGAATGGGAAAGACTAGAGATCTCTTCAAGAAAATTAGAGATACCCATCATGCAAAGATGGGCTCAATAAAGGACAGAAATGGTATGGACCTGACAGAAGCAGAAGATATGAAGAAAAGGTGGCAAGAATACACAGAAGAACTGTACAAAAAAGATCTTCATGACCCAGATAATCATGATGATGTGATCACTCACCTAGAGCCAGACATCCTGGAATGTGAAGTCAAATGGACCTTAGGAAGCATCACTACGAACAAAGATAGTGGAGGTGATGGCATTCCAGTTGAGATATTTCAAATTCTAAAAGATGATGCTGTGAAAGTGCTGCACTCAATATGGCAGCAAATTTCGAAAACTCAGCAGTGGCCACAGGACTGGAAAATGTCAGTTTTTATTCCAATCCCTAAGAAAGGCAATGCCAAAGAATGCTCAAACTACCGCACAATTGCACTCATCTCACAAGCTAGTAAAGTAATGCTCAAAATTCTCCAAGCCAGGCTTCAGCAGTACATGAACCATGAACTTCCAGATGTTCCAGCTGGTTTTAGAAAAGGCAGAGGAAGCAGAGATCAAATTGCCAACATCCGCTGGATCATGGAAAAAGCAAGAGAGTTCCAGAAAAACATCTATTTCTGCCTTATTGACTATGCCAAAGCCTTTGACTGTGTGGATCACAATAAACTGTGGAAAATTCTGAAAGAGATGGGAATACCAGACCACCTGACCTGCCCCTTGAGAAACCTGTATGCAGGTCAGGAAGCAAAAGTTAGAACTGGACATGGAACAATAGACTGGTTCCAAATTGAGAAAGGGGTACATCAAGGCTGTATATTGCCTCCCTGCTTATTTAACTTATATGCATAGTACATCATGAGAAAGGCTGGGCTGGAGGAAGCACAAGCTGGAATCAAGATTGCCGGGAGAAATATCAATAACCTCAGATATGCAGATGACACCACTCTTATGGCAGAAACTGAGCTCAGTTCAGTTCAGTTCAGTCGCTCAGTCGTGTCCGACTCTGCGACCCCATGAGTCGCAGCACGCCAGGCCTCCCTGTCCATCACCAACTCCCGGAGTTCACTCAGACTCACGTCCATGGAGTCGGTGATGCCATCCAGCCATCTCATCCTCGGTCATCCCCTTCTCCTCCTGCCCCCAATCCCTTCCAGCATCAGAGTCTTTTCCAATGAGTCAACTCTTCTCATGAGGTGGCCAAAGTACTGGAGTTTCAGCTTTAGCATCATTCCTTCCAAAGAAATCCCAGGGTTGATCTTCTTCAGAATGGACTGGTTGGATCTCCTTGCAGTCCAAGGGACTCTCAAGAGTCTTCTCCAATACCACAGTGCAAAAGCATCAATTCTTCAGTGTTCAGCTTTCTTCACAATCCAACTCTCACATCCATACATGACCACAGGGAAAACCATAGCCTTGGCTAGACGGACCTTAGTCAGCAAAGTAATGTCTCTGCTTTTGAATATACTATCTAGGTTGGTCAGAACTTTTCTTCCAAGGAGTAAGCGTCTTATAATTTCATGGCTGCGATCACCATCTGCAGTGATTTTTCAGCCCCCCAAAATAAAGTCTGACACTGTTTCCACTGTTTCCCCATCTATTTCCCATGAAGTGATGGGACCGGATGCCATGATCTTTGTTTTCTGAATGTTGAGCTTTAAGCCAACTTTTTCCCTCTCCTCTTTCACTTTCATCAAGAGGCTTTTTAGCTCCTCTTCACTTTCTGCCATAAGGGTGGTGTCATCTGCATTTCTGAGGTTATTGATATTTCTCCTGGCAATCTTGATTCCAGTTTGTGTTTCTTCCAAAGTGAAGAGGAACTAAAAAGCCTCTTGATGAAAGTGAAAGAGGAGAGTGAAAAAGTTGGCTTAAAGCTCAACATTCAGAAAACTAAGATCATGGCATCTGGTCCCATCACTTCATGGCAAATAGATGGGGAAGCAATGGAAACAGTGAGAGACTTAATTTTTCTGGGCTCCAAAATCACTGCAGATGGTGATTGCAGCCATGAAATTAAAAGACAGTTGCTCCTTGGAAGAAAAGATATGATCAACCTAGACAGCATATTAAAAAGCAGAGACATTACCTTGCCAAGAAAGGTCTATCTAGTCAAAGCTATGATTTTTCCAGTAGTCATAGATGGATGTGAGAGTAGGACTATAAAGAAAGAAAGCTGAGCACTGAAGAATTTGTGCTTTTGAAGTGTGGTATTGGAGAGGACTTTTGAGAGTCCCTTGGACTGCAAGGAGATCCAACCAGTCCATTCTAAGGGAAATCAGTCCTGAATGTTCATTGGAAGGACTGATGTTGAAGCTGAAACTCCAATATTTTGGCCACCTGATGCAAAGAACTGACTCATTTGAAAAGACCCTGATGCTGGGAAAAATTGACAGCAGGAGGAGAAGGGGACGACAGAGGATGAGATGGTTGGATGGTATCACCAACTCAATGGACATGAGTTTGAGTAAACTCTGGGAGTTGGTGATGGACAGGGAGGCCTGGCATGCTGCAGTCCACAGGGTCGCAAAGAGTCGGACATGACTGAGCCACTAAACTGAGTGACTGAGTGTGTATCTATCAATCCCAAATTCCTAATTTATCCCTCCCAAACTCCCTTTCCATTTTGGTAACCACGTTTGTTTTCTGTGTCTGTTAATCTATTTCTACTTTATAAATAAGTTCATTTATATCACTTTTTTAGATTCCACATATGAGTGATATCATATGATATATGTCTTTCTGTGTCTGACCTACTTCACGCAGGACGACAATCTCTAGGTCCATCCATGTTGCTGCATTATTTTGTTCTTTTTTATGGCTGAGTAATATTCCATTGTATATAAGTACCACATCTTCATCTATTTCTCTGTTGATGGACATTTAGGTTGCTTACATTTCTTGGCTATTGTAAATAGTGCTGCTATGAACATTGGGGTGCATGTAACTTTTCAAATTAGTTTTTGTCTTTTGCAGTTATATGCCCAGGAGTAGGATTGCTGGATCACCTGGTAGTTCTATTTTCAGTTTTTAAAGGAACTTCCAGACTGTTTTCCATAACAAACCACCATCATCTCTTCCATGGGCCACTGTAAAAAGCTGGTTCCCTTGCTTTCACCATGGTCCCCTACAACCTGTTTTCCATGCAGCAACCAACCTGATGATCCTTTTAAAATGTTAATTCACATTTTGTCACTCCTTTGTTCAAAGTATGATAGTGGCCCTTCATCTCACAAATAACACAAGAATGAAGCCTTTCCATGGCCTGCAAGGGCTTGCATCGCCTGGTTCTTGTTTTCTCTCTGACTTCATATTTTATTGCTCTGGCCTGTGACCTTCCTTCTCTAATCACACCTTTCTCCTTGCTTCACTCTATACCAGGTCTGCTGCTACCTCAGGGCCTTTGCACTTTCTCCTGCCTTGGTCTGGAAAGTTCTTCCTCTAGATATTTGCAGGGCTTGGTGGTTAAATTCAATCATGTCTCTCCTCAGATGTCACAGGAGTGAGATTGCCAGAAAGTCTGATTTTTAAAAAGAGGTCACTTGACTTGGTTGGCAGGCCATCACTGATGATCTCTTAAAAGAGCAACTGCAGTCAAATGATGGAAGAGGAGATGGGTTAGTTTCTAACCATCTGCATCCCTAGATTGTGGAGTTCAGCGCTGTTGTCTCATTGATCCTTGTGTCTCCAGTGTCTGGCCTAATGCCTGAAACCCAGTAGGTTTTCAGTCAGTGTTTGTGGAATGAAGGCAAGAGTCTTGTTGTTAAACAATCAATCACATTAAAATACATTAAATTACTGAATGTTGTGATGGCTGCCTCAGTTTTCTTCAGGGAACATGGTTGTAAAATAAGACATGTACATTCATTGCAGACCCAGTCCTTGAGTACCTACACGTGACATGGTGTTAAACACGTGACTTAGAGGTTTTCAGTGCACACAGAGTTCAGTACTGGAGGCTGAGACCATCTTAGGTCTCTTAGGGAGGTGAGACAGTCTGCTTGTGTACTAAGTAGCTCACTTCTCTTTTTTAAAAAAATCTTTTATTTTTAAATTTTTGGCCACACTCTGCAGCATCTGGGACCTGAGTTCCCTCACCAGGAACTAAATCCCATGCCTGCTGCATTGGAAGGCAGACCACTGGACCACCAGGGCAGCCCCTCGTTTTCTTTTAAAATTGCTTTTTTAGAGAGACTGGAAGTGTTATTTAAACTCAAAAGCTATCGTTGGAGTTAAGCAAAATCTTACTGATTTTAAGAGTGTTCGTATAGTTTACAATCAGCTGGTGGTTAAAAAAAAATACATGTAATATAGATCCCCCCCAACAATTTTAATTGGGTTCAGCCTTCACTTCCTTTATCTCCCCTCCTTTATTTAAGCATGGCCTTCCTGCTTACACATTGCTGCTCTTCTCAAGCTCTGTCCTCCAAGATCCTTCCCTGAATGCCAGTTAGAGAACCTTGGCCTTCCCTGAAACGCTTTATTCCTAGAGCCTGTTGACACCAGTGGTGAGTGCCGTCCTCCTTTGCTGTCAGGACTGTGTGAAGGTCACTTCTGAGGCATGGGCTTACAGGAACCTCTAAGCCAATGGCTAGGAAGTCTTGGCAGGGAACGGCTCCCATATCTACCATTGCCCTGAAGCCAGGTCAGCCTGCAAATGTCTGCGTTCCTGCAAGTGACTGTGACTTCTAACCTATTCCTGGGGTCAGTCCCTAGAGGGTACCATGGTGTCTGCCATGTTTGTCTTGTAAGACATTCACCTGTATGGGAAGAAAGACAGTGTCCCGAGTATGCTGAGGACCAGTCAGCCTGTATGTAAAGGAGGTGGGGGAAATATGCTGACATTAAACACAGTCTACTTACCTTCACTCATTGGCAAAGACCCTGATACTGGGAGGGATTGGGGGCAGGAGGAGAAGGGGACGACAGAGGATGAGATGGCTGGGTGGCATCACTGACACGATGCACATGAGTTTGGGTGAACTCCGGGAGTTGGTGATGGACAGGGAGGCCTGGTGTGCTGTGATTCATGGGGTCGCAAAGAGTTGGACACAACTGAGCGACTGAACTGAACGAACTTACCTTCAAAAAAGCTCGCAATCCACAAAAGGTGGACATAAAAGTGTAGAGAAATCTTATGATTCAACGTGATATAATCAGATCTAAACAAAATGGAGCCAAGAGGAAGGCATGGATGTTGCCCAGGGCCATGGAGAAGAATACACCAAGGAAAAGCCAGCCACTGCAGGTTTTTAAAGAGAAGCAGGAGCTTGCCAGGAAGAAGAAATGCAGAAGGGCAGTGCAGGCAGAGGAAGCAGCCTTGGGGAGGCCCAGAAGCAAAGACAGGCCTAGAGGACCTGGGGAGGGCAGTGGTGTGGCATTTAGATGCGTGAGGCTGGGTTTCTTCGGGGAGGGTCTTGGAAGCCAAGCTGCTATGCAGACCTGGATTGGTAGACAATAAGGAGCCATCTGAGGCGATCTAGCAAGGGAGTTGGTGAAATAGCTGTTTTGTCCAAAGATAGTAATAGCTCAGGAGTCGGAGGAGGTGGGTCCATGCTGTGATAGTTACCCCGGTACTCCCACCATTACTGCATGACCACACTGAGACAAATGTTCGTGGGAAAGAAGGCACAGTTCTAGTCCAAAGGCCTGTCCTGCCTGGGCAGGAGAGCTGCAGTGCTGTTCTGATCCGTGTTACGCTGAGCGTGGGACGAGAGCTCCTTATTCCAAGGCAAAAGCCCTCAGTAGGAGACTGTTTGTAATCATGCCTAAAATGACTTCATTATTGAAACCTGTGTTTGATCTGTGATTAAGAGATGGATTAAGAAATCAAGTAATCAACCATTGAAATTGTAACCGTAAATTGTTCTGTAAACAGCCAGCTTCCCCTGCTCCCTCCAGCCCCCCAAGGAGCAAACCTGGAAACAGATGCTTCTAGTGTTTATCCTGCCATCGGTTTGAGCCAGTGCTTTTGAGCCACGCACAAGTCAGCAACTGATGCCTGCCAGCTACAGTGCCCTTACCCACCACATGCAGGACGCTCCTGCTGTACCTTGTCAGACTAAGAGCCCAGGGAGTGTGGAACTGTTCAAAATACATAACCTATTAAGATTTGCCTTGTGAAGGGAAAGAGGTTTACTTTTAACAGAACTGAGGAGCCACTGCCTAGAGTTCAAGATGAAGAAAAGTTAAAGAGAAAAACCCTCAGAGACTGTTGCTGTTTGAGTGATTTGTTGAAAGTGGTTTTTATCCTGAAGGGTTTTATTCTAGGCCAAAGGCATTCCAATACTACAGCCCATTGAGATATGTATTTCCATAAAACAACCTGAGGGCTTATTGACTTTTTCTTGTCTGGAACTGCACTGCACTTAACCTTCCAGACATGTAATAAATAGTCATAAATTATAAGTCAGATCTCAATTTTGTTTTGTAAAGAGTGGCAGCAACCAGACAATCATGGCAACTGACTATGTAAGAAAAGTGCCTCCTCTGTTCCCATTATGCCCAGCGACAGCCAGACAGGAGCAGCTGGAGGTATTCATTGGTTTGATCATTTTTCTGACATGAAGAGGTAGCAAGCTTTACTTTTGTCCTTTGTCACCATTTCCAACTCAAATGGTTATAAATCATAACCAGGAAGAGTATTTCAGGATCTTTCCAAACCCTTCCATTTTACAGAATGAGGAGGAAAGCTCACAGAAGTTAGTGAACCTTTGTCAGTATTCAGCAGAAACAGAGCTAAAATTGGGTCTATAACCCAGGTGTTTCACTTTATTAGATGAGTGGAGGCTTTCATCTGTCCCTTGGGAACAATTCCAGTAACCCAGTAATAATGCTGGCTCTTTCACAAAAATTCATGTCAACAAGTTTGCATCCTTGATACTTGGCATAATACCACCAGCTATCTCTAACACTTCCATGTATTAATATCATTTTACAGGGTGCACAGTGCTTTTCACCATAGCATTTGACTGTGACTGCCAGTTTCGTCAATGGCTTTACCAGTGGTGTTTTAAATGATAGTGTGTTGCAGACGACATCTCCTTTCTGAATAGGAGGTTGAATGATTTTTTTGTGTGGGGAGGGAATACAGAGGACTGAGAAACGTTTTACTTTATGTTCTTGTCATTTCTAAAAAGATTTGTGAATAAAAACATCAAAATGTTCTATGTATAAAAGTGCCACAGAATTGGAATGGGCTTAAGATACAGGTGGGCAATTCCGGGAGACAAGTCAGTGGAAGATTCTAGGTTAGGAACAAATAGTCATAATGGATTTATAAATACCTCTCTTGGATTCTAAGAGCACACTGAAAAGGAACTGTGGTTGCTGGAAAAAGTGGAGGAAAGAAAGAAGGTGAAGACAAGAGGCTAAGAATGGGAGAAGGCAAGAAGTGAGGAGAAACCTCTGTATGGGATTAGAAATTACAAAAATTATGTCTTTTTTCCCAAACTCATATATTCACTGTAAACTTCTGCTATTTGAACATAAAGCACCTGAATCTCTCAGAGGTTTCTACTTAAAAGTTAGGACTTTTGGAAATGGAAGACTTTCCATGTCTTGGGGAAGTTGCTGATGTGGGTTTACATCAGAGGTCAGCCATTCGAGCCATTTGAGTCCATTGTTGTTTTCCATGCCCTGTGAGCTTAGTTCGGTTTTTATTTCAAATGGCTTTTTCGAAATATTTTTTGACACTTCACAATGACATGAAATTCACACGTTTGTTTACATGGTGTCTGTGTCTACTTTTTTGCTGCAGCACCAATGTCTGCAAATCCAAAAATATTTATAGAAAACGTTTTGTCAACTCCTGCTTTAAATAAAAGTAGCTTCCTGATCTGAAAAAGTTAAATTTCTCTGGGCCCCAGCTCTTAACCAGAGGGGAGTTTAAACACTGGAACACTCTGTTCAATATAACTGAGTTCAATAACATATACTATTAACCACCATACTTTTAGAATCAAGTTCAAAAGCTGATCTTGTGCTGTGCTGACAGACTATTAATTCTTTTCTATAGAGGTACATGAGATGTTTATACTTTCTACAATACAATGTTAAGTTTCCTAATAATCCCAAATGACATTAAGAGGAAACTATATCATTTGTCCTTTGTAATGACCTGTTTCATATAACCAGCAGCAAGCAATTTGGTGTCTACAGGCCATTCGAGGCCACATTTTGTATTGATTAGCTGTAGCTTAAGCCTGAATGGTTAAGTCAGCAATTTGACTTTAAAAAAAGGTGTAGATTCTGATACCTCTAATAGCACCGGCTTTTCTATTGGGTATGCTGTGGGGACAGGCAGTTATTTGTACCAATTTCTGGCTAATTACCCATCTACTCACTGTGACTTCTCCCACCAAAATGCCATACAAAGCTGGGCTTTCCAAGGGCATTTTTAAATAATGGAATTCCAGCAGGAATTTAAATACTCACCTACAGCTTCTTCGGAGAAGGCGATGGCACCCCACTCCAGTACTCTTGCTTGGCAAATCCCATGGACGGAGGAGCCTGGTAGGCTGCAGTCCATGGGGTCGCAAAGAGTCGGACACGACTGAGCGACTTCACTTTCACTTTTCACTTTCAGGCATTGGAGAAGGAAATGGCAACCCACTCCAGTGTTCTTGCCTGGAGAATTCCAGGGAGTGGAGAGCCTGGTGGGCTGCCGTCTATGGGGTCGCACAGAGTCGGACACCACTGAAGCGACTTAGCAGCAGCAGCAGCAGCTACAGCTTCTTCCTAGATCTCATCACTAAGGATGAGAGAAGATTGATGCTGGCTTAGGACAGAGGCTCAGGAGATAAATGAAGTGGCTGAGGATTGGCCCTGGAAGGTTAGGAAGGCACATTTTACACATTGGGGCATTCAACCCATGAATCATTTCTCATGCAGTTTAAAGACATATTTTGCACCGATTAACTATTCTTTACTCCTTTCCCAATTGGGAAATAGTCTGTTGTTCCATGTCCAGTTTTAGCTGTTGCTTCCTGACCTGCATACAGATTTCTCAGGAGACAGGTCAGGTGGTCTAGTATTCCCATCTCTTTAAGAATTTTCCAGTTTGTTGTGATCCACACAGTCAAAAGCTTTGGCATAGTCAAGGAAGAAAGAAGTCAATGAATCAATGAAGAAGAACTAAAGAGCCTCTTGATGAAAGTGAAAGAGGAGAGTGGAAAAGCTAGCTTAAAACTCAACATTCAAAAAACGAAGATCATGGCATCTGGTCCCATCACTTCATGGCAAATAGATGAGGAAACAATGGAAACAGTGACAGACTTTATTTTCTTGGGCTCCAAAATCACTGCAGATGGTGATTGCAGCCATGAAATTAAAAGATGCTTGCTTCTTGGAAGGAAAGCTGTGATCAACCTAGACAGCATATTAAAAAGCATAGAGACATTACTTTGCCAACAAAGATCCATCTAGTCAAAGCTATGGTTTTTCCATTAGTCATGTATGGGTGTGAGAGTTGGACTATAAAGAAAGCTGAGCACTGAAGAATTGATGCTTTTGAACTGTGATGTTGAAGAAGACTCTTGAGAGTCCCTTGGACTGCAAGGAGATCCAACCAGTCCATCCTGAAGGAAATCAGTCCTGGATATTCATTGGAAGGACTGATGGTGAAGCTGAAACTCCAGTACTTTGGCCACCTGATGCGAAGAACTGACTCACTAGAAAAGATACTGATGCTGGGAAAGATTGAAGGCAGGAGGAGAAGAGGATGACAGAGGATGAGATGGTTGGATGGCATCACTGACTCGACGGATGTAAGTATGAGTAAGCTCTGGGAGTTGGTGATGGACAGGGAGGCCTGGCATGCTGCAGTCCATGGGGTCGCAAAGAGTCGGACACAACTGAGTGACTGAACTGAACTGTTCTTTAAGCCCACACTGTTAAGGCAATTTTCTGCTTTCTCCCTCTTTTCCAAGCACCTGTATTAGTGCAGCTTAAATCTAAGAAAAGGATGGCTTCTGTGCCTAGTTGAGATTTATTCTCCCAGCTAAAAGGGTCAGTAGCCTTTCAGCTTCACATTTCCATCACTGCCTCTTTGAACCAGATTATTTTGAGTACTGTACTTTGTAATTTTCCCATTAGTTTCTTATGTTTCTAATCAATAGTTCCATATAATTGTGATCTTACATTTCCAATTACATTTTGTTTTGGAGATCTTGCCATTTTCATGGGTTTCTATAACTCTCTTGCTTTTAGCTCTTGTGAAGTCTAAGAGAAGGGATCCTTGCCCCCAACTCTGCCCCATCCTGGCTTTTATACTCTGCTAAAGTCATCCAAAGCAGCTGAAATTTGTATTTCAGAAGGCCTCTCTGAAATTGAAACAAAGCTTTCCACTGATGGGTCTAGTTACTCAACTGGAGATTTGTATGAAGATTCTCGGAAATGTCAACTTATCGGTGTCTTCTGTCTGGCCAGGTTACAAGCAATTTCATTGTAGTTTCTTGTATGATCACCAGTTTACATTCCAAATGTTGCACCTGAATATTCTCGGTACTGTTATTTAGTTGATAACCTTGATTGATTTCCAGTCAGCCCTTCCTTATCCCAAAGGGGTGTCACTTATGATGAAATTCATTCAGAGAAGTATTGATCCCTCAGCCATCATTCTCCATTGATTCTCTCCCTCCCCCAACAGAAGAGTGCCCTTCACGGGCTCAGAGTGCTCATATTGCCTCTAGGTATGATTGTTTATTCAGCAAGGGCCTTCATTAAGCCAAGCAACACTATGAGGTAATGAGGCTTGCTTTAACATACATAGCAGAAATAGCCATCCAAATGAGCCCTGGCTCCCTGGCTCTCCTCATCATCCAGCTTCTCCCAGGAGAAAGTAGTACCTTGGAGTGTTCATCCAAACCCCTCCTCCCCTCCCCTACTACTGAGATCCCCAAGGGACCTGTCCTTGACTTCTATTTCAGAAGACCCACAAGGAGACCAGACACGTAGATTGAGGGCATCCAGGCAGCAAGGCAAAGAAACCCAAGACTGGTAGAGAAGGGAAAAGTGTCAATACAGTGGGCCCAGTAGAGGACTTCTATTGGTGTATAAAGGATCACAAAGCCAGACTACTGTGAACGAATTATTCTTTTAGTGCTCCTAAATGTACCGTGACCGAGCTGCAAGGGGCAAGGAAGAGGGCTCATTTGAGTGTCCTAGAATTTAACATTACAAGGCAGTAATCTCTTTGAAAGTCAAGACCACATATTTTTGTAACACTCGAGCTTTGCCTGTAGCAGGTGGGAAGTGCATTGTTGTTGAAATAATAGTAGATGAGAGCTGTGAACTTGTGCAGTAAGGTCTTGACTGCTATAATGAGTATAAAAACAGAATCATCACCCATGTATTAATTATAAAATAATTTTATCACCTGACATTTCATATTTATCACCATCATTATTCTGTGAAGTCAGGTAGTGAGACTGCCTTGTTTTACCCCATTTTTCATTTGTGTGAACCAAGGTGTACCAATCAATTGAGGGACTGGTGTGATAGCTTAGAACAAAGACGCAGATTCTGCAACTGTCCACATAGTGCTCTTCTCAACAGTCTGGGTGAAATCAGGAGCTAGCATCCTTCATGGTCGCTATTTACAAAAGTCTAATTAATACCTCTCCCTCCCTAATGAGACACCTCTCTTGACTCCAGAGACAAGTAGAGCCAAGCAAGTGACGTCAGAATGCCAGAGTGAATTATTGGGCTTGTGTCAACCCAGGCAAGGATGAAAAATCACCCCAGTGAACTTAATCCAGGAGCAATCAAAGGGCCAAAGTTTTAATTAGTGAGAGTTGTGATTTACATTCTCATTCGGTATCCTGAAACTCTGTATTAGTCTTCAAACTCCTGTGCTTCCCTGGTGTTGTTTGACACCAGTTAGGATAGTTAATGTGCTTTTAAATAATGTTATGTTTAATGGACCTTTGAAGGCACTGACGTATGAATCTATTTCCTTATGCATCAGCAGAAGTATTTCTATTAGAGAAGTCAGTGAAACATAACATGTTGGGAGGAGCTAAAAGGTGAGGGGCAAATTTCACTTGGTACCTGGGTCTTTCATCCTTCAGTTCAGTTCAGTTCAGTCACTCAGTCGTGTTCGACTCTTTGCGACCCCATGAATCACAGCACGCCAGGCCTCCCTATCCATCACCATCTCCCAGAGTTCACTCAGACTCACGTCCATGGAGTCGGTGATGCCATCCAGCCATCTCATCCTGGGTCATCCCCCTCTCCTCCTGCCCCCAATCCCTCCCAGCATCAGAGTCTTTTCCAATGAGTCAACTCTGCGCATGAGGTGGCCAAAGTACTGGAGTTTCAGCTTTAGCATCATTCCTTCCAAAGAAATCCCAGGGTTGATCTTCTTCAGAATGGACTGGTTGGATCTCCTTCCAGTCCAAGGGATTCTCAAGAGTCTTCTCCAACACCACAGTTCAAAAGCATCAATTCTTCGGCACTCAGCCTTCTTCACAGTCCAACTCTCACATCCATACATGACCACAGGAAAAACCATAGCCTTGGCTAGACGGACCTTAGTCGGCAAAGTAATGTCTCTGCTTTTGAATATATTGTCTAGGTTGGTCATAACTTTTCTTCCAAGGAGTAAGCGTCTTTTAATTTCATGGCTGCAGTCACCATCTGCAGTGATTTTGGAGCCCCCCAAAATAAAGTCTGACACTGTTTCCACTGTTTCCCCATCTATTTCCCATGAAGTGATGGGACCAGATGCCATGATCTTCGTTTTCTGAATGTTGAGCTTTAAGCCAACTTTTTCACTCTCCTCTTTCACTTTCATCAAGAGGCTTTTTAGCTCCTCTTCACTTTCTGCCATAAGGGTGGTGTCATCTGCATATCTGAGGTTATTGATATTTCTCCTGGCAATCTTGATTCCAGCTTGTGTTTCTTCCAGTCCAGCATTTCTCATGATGTACTCTGCATATAAGTTAAATAAGCAGGGTGACAATATACAGCCTTGATGTACTCCTTTTCCTATTTGGAACCAGTCTGTTGTTCCATGTCCAGTTCTAACTGTTGCTTCCTGACCTGCATACAGATTTCTCAAGAGGCAGGTTAGGTGGTCTGGTATTCCCATCTCTTTCAGAATTTTCCAGTTTATTGTGATCCTACTAAGAATACTCTCAAAGAATTATCTAGGACTACTAGTATTAGGATTTATTTCTAATCAAAAGGAGAATGAAGCCAAAGCACTACCATGAATAAAAGGACAGAACAGATTTATTTTTTAACAAACGTAGCAGAATTAATAGATGAAAAGGGGTGCAGATTTCTTCAACAAAATCAAGCTTTCCATGTAGCTGCATTGGTTACTACATCGTAACATGTTCTCTTGACTCTGCTTTCTTAAGGAGAAATCTTTGTCCTTTTAGCATGCATTAGGTTATGTTATGTTCAGTTGCTAAGTCTTGTCTGACTCTTTGCGACCCAATGGACTGCCAGGCTTCCCCATCCTTTGCTATTTCCTGGAGTTTACTCAAACTCATATCCATTGAGTCAGTGATGCCATCCAACCATCTATTGGTTGGATAGATGGACAGGGTAAGGAAATAGTTATCTTTTGTCCCCTGTCCCCTTTGTTGTCCCCTTCTCCTCCTGCCTTCTATCTTTCCCAGCATCAGGGTCTTTCCCAGTGAGTCAGTTCTTCGCATCAGGCGGCCAAAATATTGGAGCTTCAGCTTCACCATCAGTCCTTCCAATGAATATTCAGGATTGGTTTCCTTTAGGATTAACTGGTCTGATCTCCTTGCAGTCCAAGGGACTCTCAAGAGTCTTCTCCAGCACCACAGTTCGAACATATTGATTTTTCAGCACTCAGCCTTCTTTATGGTCCAACTCTCACATCCATACATGACTACTGGAAAAAGCATAGCTTTAACTAGATGGATCAGTAAAATGTCATCAGAAGGTAATTATGATGTACTACTTGGATGATCAAACTTGATTCTGTGATTGGGGCCCAAAGTGAGGTGTGGCTTCATAATCATGAATGGAATTTCTCACATATTTCATAATTGTCTGTGAAGATAGTTCCAGAGAAGAGCCTCTAGAAACTTTGTGAATGCTGGCAGTGTCCTTGGAATCTGTATACAGCCTCTCCAGGTGACACCTTTTAGAGGACCAGCATGCATTGGATATAATATAGGCCCCGGTGGTCCTGCTAAAGATCAGTTTCAAGACTTTGTCACACTGCCTACACTGACTCCTCATTTGCCAAGTAACTCTGAGTCTGGTTCTTTTTCCAACAATCTAGATGGAACTAGCATCTTTCATGAGTGTAAATTTACCAAAATCCAATTAATACCTCTTACTTGCTAATTAGTTACTTCTTTTGACTTCATAGACAAGCAGGGCCAAATATGTGATGTCAGAATTCCCTAAGTGAATTATTGAGCTTGTGAAAACCTGGGCCAGAATGAAAAATCACCTTAGTATATTTAATCCAGGAACAATTAAAAGGCCAGAGAATTAATTAATGTGGGTTTTAATTTGTTAAGGTCTGGAAAGAGGGAGCCTTTTTGTTTGCCCTGGTGCCTTTTTGTGTCTTCTTTGATTAAATGGGAGTATGCCTTTGGGGAAAGATATCTGTTTCCTTACTCTGTTCCTTGGTAAGCTATGAGCAATAAAGAAAAAAAGTGGTCTCTGAACCTGCAAAGTGCATCAGATCATTAGATTTGCAGTTCAGGTGATGAGCCAGTGCCCTGCCCTGAGGAACTGATAGGAGGCATAGCATGAGAACTGCCGATAGAGATGTTGTGGGGAGGGAGGTGGGAGGGGGGTTCATGTTTGGGAACGCATGTAAGAATTAAAGATTTTAAAATTTAAAAAAAATTAAAAATTAAAAAAAAATAAAAAAAAAAAAAGAAAGGGGAGGTAAGGATGAAAGAGAATGGGTGATAGAGTTTGACAGGAGAGTAATGCCTTAGGCATCTTGAACAAAGGAAGAAACCCAAGGGAAATTGGAAGAAGGGTTTCTCTGCAGATTTTGGCCGTCTCCCTGGCTCCGAGAAGGATGTCGACAGCAGATACAGCTGCTGAGGTGGGGGCAGGATCCGGGCAGTTGAGCTGTACTAGGGAAGCATAGCCATGACACAGATGACTCAATGGGATCTATCTTTTCTGCAGTCCAGTAAGCCGGTGATTTGGGTAACCACTAGTCTAGGGTCCATGTTCAAATTCTTGTCTCTCCGTTTTCCTCCCTCTCCCCCAGTATCTGGTTAGGTCAACAAGAAGGTAAGCCAGTGGCAGCCACTTGCAGGCAGCTAAGCTAATGTGGTGTGGCTGCCACCACTGGCTTACCTTCTAACATGACCCCCTCAGCTGCTAAACATGGATAATCTTACAGTCTGGAAATTATATTCCTCTCAACTTGACTTTTTAAAAGGTCTATATAAGACACTGTCCTCTAGAAACACTTCTGTATTTCCAAAGAAAGTTGTGCTTCTTAGACTCAACACCAGGATTAAGTTTGACTCCCCTGACAAAATGTTGCCCTTCCTTTTTATCACAAGTTGAGAATGCTGTTATCCAACTTGTTTCCCTTATGACCTTGGTTGCTAGGAAACTCAGAGCTCCTGAAACTCAATTTCAAAAATCATCCTGTCCAAGATTTTGAGAATGAGTCTCTCTCCCTTTTTAAAATATTTTCCTTGATCTAGTTTTTCTCCCAGGGTCATATTATAGGTGTACCTTAGGAGAAGCTAGTTTTAATTTAGGATAGTGGTTGGTTATAAACGACAAAAAATTTTGTTGTGGCCTAGCCTGCGATGGTTGAACACCAACCTGCATTCTCCGTGGCCCATGCTACTAACTCTGACCTTGGGCTTCTTGCAGTAAACTGTGTTTCTGTTAGTCACAGCCCTTATTTCCACCTTAGCTTTGATGCTTTCCCCCTATATAAATCTTTCATCATAATTCCAGATGCCCACAAATATCAGAAAAAGTGGCAAGGGTACATAGAGCAGTGTTCACCTCCATGTTTTTTTCTTACCTCTGGAGCCAGTTGTATAAAACTGCCAAGAATGAAAGTTCCACTTAAACCAGAACCTTTCAGCATGGACATTGCTGCCCTGTGGCAACTACTGATACTAGATTGCTGTTGTTGGTGCTCTCCTTGACTTTCACTTTATGGCCATCAATTGACAGAATTAAAAATTGACTCCGGTCTATCTGCTCATTTACTGAAAGGGACAGTCTCTTCTAGAAAAGATGTCGTCCAGGAAAACAGACTTTATACTGTGCCCAGAAACCAAAATTGGATGGGTCAGGGCCCAGGCCTGCAAGCTATTGGGTCCCTGGAGTTCATGGTCTCACATGGGCCATGGATAATCTTGCTCTGGAACCATAGGCAGTTGGACAATGTGCGTTGACAAGGTCTGGCTCAGTTTTGACATCCTGGCAAGCCAGCGGTAAAGGCTATGTCCCCTTAATTTAAACAGCAGTCCTAGCCAGGCCTATAAGAAATGAGTAGAACAAGAGCTCCTGAGGGAGACTTCAAAGAAAGAAAGAGCAGCAAAACTTTTTGAGATTAAGAGGGTCACACTTGGCTTCTGGGGTTTCAGCTCCCTCTTGAGTTTCTGTCACTTTCATGCTGAATGACCCTCCCATAAGCCTCAGACAAGCTGAGAATATCAAAGGTAACATTAATAAATCACACTGAGAAAAATAAAAGGAAAACACAATTAGCATAGAGCAGACAGGTCACAAAATCCATAATTCTAAGAGTCCCACAAGAAGCATGGAACGGCTTTAGAAAACACATTTCTTTTGCCCCAAACCACAAAGGATCTTTCGTATCCCTTTTATGTATCTATCTGGGTGCCTCTCCTCCCCATTGTGGGTTTCCCTGAGAGAAATACCATCTTGTTTCCCTTTAAGTGTCAACTCTGTTTTCCCTTTTTGGAATCTACTATGCTACTTTCCAGGGTCCCTCCTACCCCTTCCAGATGAAGTCTGAAGAACTCGTCTATTTCCCAAGAGCATGGTGATTACTGACATTCTTGAACTCCAAGGAAGGTTCTGGCCCTTCAGAGCATATCTGGAGTCATTCTTTACAACCCATTGCTAGGGTGTTCTGACCCATCTATTCCCCATTGAGGGATCTGGAAGTGGCTTAATATGGTTTAACATTCTTGGCATCCCTTCATAGGCAGCATCAATAACAGAGTGAAGGCAGTCATTTTCTCACAAGGTTGAGGGAAGTAAGGAAGAGGGCAGGATCTTCCCATAGTAGGGAAGATCTCCCAATCGCCCTTGTTCCTGGCAAGTACAGAGGACATTTTTCACAAGGACTTTGTTCTTTGCTTCATTTATTTATTTATTTTTAATTGAATATACTTGCTTCACAGTGTTGTTACTTTCTGCTGTACAGCAAAGTAAATCAGCTATACGTATACATATATCCCCTCTTTTTTGGACTTCCTTTGGTCACCACCAGGCTTTCCTGGTGGCTCACACGGTAAAGAATCCTCCTGCAATACGGGAGACTTGGGTTGGGAAGATCCCCTGGAGGAGGGCATGGCAAGCCACTCCAGTATTCTTGCCTGGAGAATCCCCACGGACAGAGGAGCCTGGCGGGCTACAGTCCATGGGGTCACAAAGAGTCGGACATGACTGAGCGACAAAGCACAGCACAGCACAGTAGGTCACCACAGAAGACTGAGTAGAGTTTCATGTGGTATACAACAGGTTCTCATTAGTTATCTATTTCATACATAGTACTGTATGTATATGTACTCAATCCCAACCTCCCAATTCATCCCGCCCCACCTTCCCCACCTTGGAATCCTTACATTTGTCTATACATCTGTATCTCTATTTCTGCCTTGCAAATAAGTTCATCTGTATCAGTTTTCTAGATTCCACAAATTTGCATTAATATACGATATTTTTCTCTTTCTGACTTCACTCTGTATGACAGGCTTTAGGTCCATCCACATCAATACAAATGACCCAATTTCATTCTCTTTTATGACTGAGTAATATTCCATTGTATCCATTCCTCCATTGATGGACATTTAGGTTGCTTCCATGTCCAGGCTACTATAAATATTGCTGTTATGAACATTGGGTTAGACTTTTACAGTAATAAGCTTCATTTGTGCCTTTCATGTTTTTATCACTGTTGTTTTCTATCTCTCCATGCCTCCATTTTCCCTAAGCCAAGAAGTGCTCCCAGACAGTGAGATCTTCCATTGTGATTTCAGTGTTTGCTGTGGAGAAATATATGGACACCCAGTTTGTATAGGTTTAAAGAATTTGTTAATAGTAAATTGACTGTTTAGTTGCTGTCTTGAACTAGAGGGCCATTATTTCAAAGCACAGAACCTATGTTACAAAGAGGTGACAGAGATGCTATCAGGATTCCCAGGAAGCCCAGGCCTTCCCAAGTGTAAAACATGTGGGTCTTGCCATATGGTTGACTTAAATTCTGATTATTCCAGAGTCAAGATTTCCTTTTAAAGCCAAGGGGGGAACGCTAAGGCCCATTTCTGATTTTGTACATAATAGAGGAAACAACAGGAACAATAATGAAAAGCAGACTAGTGCTCTTAGGGAGATTATAACTATATTTGTATAAACTTTCATACAGTTGCTTCATCTAGATTAGGCACTAAAACAGTTTCTGTTTTTATTGACTTTTGTTTCGATAAATGAAGACAGACTGAAAAATATGTCTAAAGCTGAAAATTATGGACTTGTTTGGCACAAGATGCTTCCCTTCAGCAATTGATGAGAACAGTTTGCATGTGATCAAGAAGGCTTCTCCTCTATCGAATACTCTTGGCATTATAAAGGACAGCATAACCGATGCAATACCACAACTAATTAGAAAAGTGTGCTAGGAGAAAGCAACATGGAGCAGGTGGAAACCCAAAAGGCGAGACTATCTTACTATCAGCAAATGCATCTCTTATGATTGCAACATCCATGCTTCCAGATGCAGTTTCTCCTTTGGTTTGCATGAGCCTGCTTTCTCCATTCTGGATTGTTCTTCTTAATCTTCTTCCCAGGCTCTTCTTTTCTCATTCTACATACTCTCCCTGTCTAACCTCTTCTACTTTAAGATTTTCAAATACCACCAGTATGCTGAAGACTCCAAAATCTCTGGAGACCATTCTCCAGCTGAGGTATATGTAACTAAGCTTCGCAATCATAGATCCAGTTGTCAGTTTGTGTGCCCACAGGCACATAAATCTCAACATAACCCCAAATTGAACCTCTCATCTCCTTCCACATACTCTCCCCACTCTCAAAGATTTCCTCCCCACCCTGCTTCTTGTACTACTTATTTTGGCAAATAGAGCCACAGTTCATTCATGTTTACCTCCTCTGGGCCCAAGCCTTCCTGCCTTGGTCTGCATTCTGTAGGGGCGCTGGCCCAGTGTGCCAGGTGCCAGCCAAATTCTATCATTAATTCAATGTCCCTCTTTGGATATCTCCCTTGGGTCCATCCATTCTCCTCTCTGAACCTTACTTTCTTCTCTCTGAGGAGCCTTCTAGCTCCATATTTCTGAGTCTTTCCCTTGCCTGGAGTAGGGTATGTTCAATAAAGAGCCTTCAGCTTAATCTTTGGCTTAGCTAAGTGTTCTGTGTCAGACTAGACTGTTATTAAACACTCATATTCGTGGAAAGAAATATATTATTATAAATTATGCAAGACCTAGCATTTAACAGTGATTAATGAGTGATGGAGAAGATTTGTTTCCATGAATTTTTAGTGTTTTAATCTTCCATGAACATACACAGTAGAATAATGCTCAGGTTTCCAAATTGGAACACAACAGAAAGAAGCTGATTATTGGATTTCACTCAGAAAAGCAAGTCAGAAGTTGCCTGTATGCATCATAGAACAGATGACATTGGTAAAAGAGCCCCTACTTAGAAACAGCATGCGTTCACACAGATATGTGATCCCTGAATGGGTGATGCTTGAGCAGTTTGAAAATGGAAATATTTTGGAGTCTTAAACTGTCCTTTTCAATATAAATGAAGAGAAATGTGTGAAAACCTTTGGTTTACAGATACAGTGCTATAAAGAGACATTCTAGAGCAGAGTTGCAAGAACTTTTCTTTCCTAACTACTCCAGAAAACACTTTCAACACCTTGTGGACATGGCCCTTCCACTGTATTTCTAAGGAGCCAGCTGCAGTTTTACATGTTGAATACAATCAGCGCCTTGTGTGTGCTATGTGCCAAGTTGCTTCAGTCGTGTCCGACTCTTTGCTCCTCTGTCCATGGGATTCTCCAGGCAAGAATACTGGAGTGGGTTACCATGCCCTCCTCCCAGGGATCTCCCCGACCTGTGTCTCTTAAATCTCCTGCATTGGCAGGTGGGTTCTTTACCACTAGCACCACCTGGGAAGCCAGCTGCACTTTAAAATCTTGAATACAATCACCCCTTTAGAAAGCTCTTAAGATGTGGAGTTCAGCCACAAAAGTATATTTGAATGCTCTTGGCTTTGAATTCCAACACATAGCTAGAGAATTGATACCCTGAATCCCCACTGTTAAGATCAGAGGCCTTGGTTGGGCAGGAGCAACCCTGCCTCCGTCACCCAAGCTGTCCAAGATCCTCCAGCTATTACAGAGACAGAAGGCGACCCCACATCTGCCTGATCCAGCACCCATCCTCTTCCCACAACTTCGGAGTTGCCTTCAGTTCATTTGGCAATGCCATTCTCCAAAGTGCTGATTCCTGCTGGTTTTAGTCTGCTTAAGTTCGTATCTGTGGGCACTGGAGCCGAGAAATGGCACTGCAATAGTCTTATCATGTTTGAAAGCCTACAGTGCAGTCTGGTATAGTCATTTGAACAAAAAATGAAAGGCACATGAGTCTGTTACCAAACCTCTAACTTCATATGGGTTAGTCTGTTCTATTCAACAAACATATGTCAGAAGCCACGTTTATCAGGATGCTTAGCAGTCAGCAGGTAATGAAAACCTTCTGTATGACAAAAATCTCAAGAAATTAACTTTATGAACAGATAGGAACACAGTTTACCTCCATTGTCCTCAAACAATTTAATATATAACATGCAGGCAGAGTGAGTGTTCTTGAAAATACTGTAAGAACAGAGTTAGTAGAAAGTCAAAACAAAGTAATTGTTCACCAAGAAAAAGGAAATGAATAAATGATCAGTTCCTGCCTGCCCCACTGGCAACAGCCTTGGTTCGTCATTCTGAAGTATAAAGTCAGAATCACACTTCCGAAGAAATGAATGGACTTCTCTTTTTTCTCTGTGTGCTAATTCCTGCCACGGTAATTGGCCTCTTTGGCTTTTCCTAAAAGTTCATTGAGACTTTTCTGGCCTCCTCTTAGGGACTCCCTAATGTATAATGCTCACCAGCTAGACTCCAGTTGTGAATTTTTAATTACGCCAGATCATTTTCAGTAAATAAAACTTCAAGCTCAATTAATGCTGTCAGATCCAATTTTTCTCTCACCTGCTCTGAGCTCCACTCCGTGGTGTTTGCAGTAATTGCCACTTCCTCAGGAAAGACGAGCTTCTCCAGGGCTGGACGTCAGCAGCCCTTTGTGTCTGCCTCTTTCCTGACTCAGGAGCAGCACAGCAGGGTGGCAGAGACGTTTCATCCAGAAGAGTCTAATCGTGTTGCCTGGAAAACAGGGCCAATGCATATGGTGGATTGTAACCCCTCGATGGCTACTGAGTATGGCTTTCTCATGTGTCTTGTGAGGCAGTGGTTCTGCCTGCCTGATCTTAGCCAAAAGGCCAAGAAGCCATGAGGTACTGGTTCTCAAAATGTGCTCCATAGGCCAGCTATGTCAGATCACCTGGGAACTTCCTCAACCTGCTAAATCAGAGACTGGGGGTCTGACCCAGCCATCTGGGTTTTACAAGTTCTCCTGGTAATGCTGACATCTAAGTCTTGAAGCCACTGTTGTAAGGTTCAGTTCAGTTCATTTCAGTCACTCAGTCTTTGTGACCCCATGAATCGCAGCACGCCAGGCCTCCCTGTCCATCACCAACTCCCGGAGTTTACTCAAACTCATGTCCCTGGAGTCGGTGATGCCATCCAGCCATCTCATCCTCGGTCGTCCCCTTCTCCTCCTGCCCCCAATCCCTCCCAGCATCAGAGTCTTTTCCAATGAGTCAGCTCTTCGCATGAGGTGGCCAAAGTATTGGAGCTTCAGCTTCACCATCAGTCCTTCCAATGAACACCCAGGACTGATTTCCTTTAGAATGGACTGGTTGGATCTCCTTGCAGTCCAATGGACTCTCAAGAGTCTTCTCTCACACCACAGTTCAAAAGCATCAATTCTTCGGCGCTCAGCTTCCTTCACAGTCCAACTCTCACATCCATACATGACCACTGGAAAAACCATAGCCTTGACTAGAGGGACCTTGTTGGCAAAGTGATGTCTCTGTTGGAAGGTAGGTTAACACAAATCAAAAATCGTCATTTTTGTATTAGTAATTTAGCTTTACTTTTGCCTTCCCTGGTTCTCCTAAGCATAGGTGGCTTCTATCTGGTTTATTTCCCTAGTATTGGGTTGGCCAAAAATTTCGTTTGGGTTTTTCCATAAGATGGTACAGAAAATCCCAAACAAACTTTTTGGCCAACTCAATATTTTTTTCACACTTACTTTGTTCCCATCTGGTATGTGGTGTTGTTTTGTAACAATTAACACACTATCCTCCTGCACTGGCCTCTGGGCTGCCTGAGGGCAGGAACTTATCCCACTCATCAATATATCCCCAAGGCCCAGCACAATGAAGGGCACACAGAAAACACACAGTAAATGTTTTTGAGCAAATACATTATTTAAGGTTTTATAGTTTGCAAAACTATACTGGGGCCTTAAGAAGTGGGACTCGCAGACGAGGAGACTGAGACTCAGAGAAGTTCGGTGATTCAGTAGGTAAGTTGCAGACCAAGAGCTCCAGGCCAAGGCTTGCCTCAATGTGGGAAAGGTCATGGCCACAGTTCCTTAAAGATTGCCCTCCAGAACTCAGCTCAACTCAGGAGGTCTGTTGTACTTTAGCTCTGCAAGGGCAAAGCTCTTGACTTGCTCCCAGGCAGGCTGCCCCCACCCCAGTTGTGTCATCTCTGTACCATTAAGGATGCTCAGAAAGGATGACTGAGGGTGCCAGTTAGTGGGGCACAGTGCAAAGGCTGAGAACAGGAAAAGGAAGGGAATCACAGTGAAAAATAGGAGAGGATTTTAGCACGATCGATGGGAGGAATAGTCCCGACGAAGCAGGGAAATGGACCCTCATCTCGAGATGAGGACAGAAAACCGGGGCTCCTCTTGAGTTTTGGCGGGACTCTCAGTGTTCCTCTCGACTGGAGACGCGTATGTCGGGGAACTTCTTGAGTTGCCTCAAGGGTTTCAAGGACCCTTTTGAGGCTCAAGAGGGAAGGTGGGATATCTCTCGAGACGCCGGAGTGGAAAAGGGCCTACCTTTTAGGTTAGGCCTTAGAAGACGGGAGCAAAGAGGAAGAGATGTGAGCTGCAAGTGAAGCCAAAGTTTAAAGCTGCGTTTGGCTTCTCTGCCAGGCTGCCCTCCTTATACCAAGGTGACAGCAGCCTGGGAGGTACTTTGTCAGGTGTTGTTGTTATGGGAATGGATGGACAGTGATGCCACCCACCTCTCCCCTTGTGACCTTTAAGCAGTCTGGCTGGGCTAAGAGGATGAGGACAAGCAGTCTGTAGGCGCAGGATGAAGAAAATCAGTGGCCTGCAGAAGGCTCAAGGGCTGCAGTTTCTCATTAACTTGAGCATTGAACTCTATATGACTAAGTGAACTGGCACAGTTCACTTATATCTCCTGGAATATAAGACTTTGTAACCCACTTGTAAATTATCACAAACTGGGGTGGAAGAAAGCAGATTGTGGTCCAGGCTGTCCCTCATCCCAAACATCCACTCATTAATCACAACGTATCACAGTCCCATCACCACCTTGACTCTCACGTGGGAGAGATGACTGTACATCTGACCCTGTCTTTATTCTTGAGCTGCAGTGCCATCGCTCTAATTGCCTGCTAGACGCTGTCCATCAACTCCCCAACTCGCTAGGCTCCTGACCAAATCCATCATCTTCCTCTCTGGCCCAGATGCCCCTCCCAACTAATCTGTCTCTTTCACTGGCACCTCTATCTTTTCAGGCATTCAGCTTCCAACCTTCTCATCAGCTTTCTTGAAGACTTTATTCTCATTCTCCAGATGGAGTCACTTCTGAAGTTCAGTCATTTCCTTTTGCTATGCTGTGCAGGGTTTCCTTCTTTCCATCCCCATAATGATCATTCTGGTCCAAGCTCCCATCATATTTCAGGTCTCAATCACCCTAAACCATCCAACATCAGAACTATTATTATTATTATTATTATTTTTGCTTCTCAATCCCCTATCTGATGGAGTAGCCCAGGACTAGATGTGAATTCAGTAGTGGTAGGACACAGTTCCAGTGGCCTCTCTGACAGTCTGTTGCCAATATCCAAGCCCTTGGTAAAGACTTAGGTGAATGGCCAGCCGAGATGAAGAGACAGTATAATTTAGGAAGTGACTAATGTTCTTTCTTGATCCCAGTGAGGCATTCAGGGATGCAACCGCTTTCCCTGGGCAGAAACAGCAGGTGTCAAGAGGTGAAGAGAGCAAAACAGCAATGATAATCTATAAGCTTCTTGCTCCCCAATGCCCCTGTGGTGAGTTGTGAGAATGAGAAGTTCATGGAGGGGGAGAGGGCAAGATAATGCAAGTGTCCCAGGTGCCTTTGCCAAGAGCTCTGCAATTGCAGAGTAAAGTAATTGTGAACTTCTGTGTGAATGGTTTGCCTGATCAGCTGAATGCCCTCTGCTTTAGAGATGATGATCCTAAGACACAAGGAAGTCACATGCCTTCCTGGCAGCCAGGATTAGGATGCAAGATTTCTGAGTAAGTGCTTTGAACGCCTGAGGTTGCTTCTAAGAGATCACACCCACACCGGGCTTCACAGCAATAAAGATGAGCTTTTCTCTTATCTTAAGACCCTCGTTCATTGCCCATAGTTAACCAAAGGGAACCTAGGGGAGGAAGCTAAAGGAAAGCACAGCTTAGAGAACTGAACTTTTTTTGCTTGATGATTAACAGAAATCATAGATCATGAGAAGAGGATCTTTAAAGAGGTATAGACTCTCCTTTAGACACTTCGGGTAGAAGAAAATGAAAAAGTTTGGAGCCAAGAAAGAAAAGCACTCAGGACATAACCTAGAAAGACAAAAAAAATGAAATGAAGAAGGCTCATCAGCTCTAATTAAAGGAAATCAATATTTGAAGAGGCATCTTGCTCAGTAGCAGGACAAGGGCAAAAATACTTCAGCAATGTGAGCCTCTTAGAAAATAGAAAAGCAGGCTTTCATGGGGAAACAATCATGATTTAAAGGGCTGCAAATGACAACCACGTGGTAGGGTGATAGGCTGTAGAGGGGACTCAAGCACCTTTTGGAAAGAATACTAAATGAGAGCTTCTATCTTTGGTAGAGTCTGTATTTTTTAAGCACAGCTCCTTTTCCTGGGAGCTCTAAGGAGCTGAGGGTCATTTCTAGGGAGCAAAGAGTAGCTACCATTTCCCAAGAGAGACCTGAAGTAACCCCTAAAGAACAGCTTGGGTTTCATTTCTGTTACCACTTAGAAGAACACACACTGGAAAAACACTGAAAGCCATACAAATGCAATAAAGCTTCCGCTGGTGTTTAGGCTGAATTTATGGTGGAAGATAGGCTCGCAGGACCGAGCCCAGGCCAGAATTCCTGACCATCTCTCCCTCCCTGATGCTAAAGGTGGCAGGAGCTTGGAGTGAAAAGGTGAGCCTGTCAGAAAGATGGCAGAAAGATTAAAAAGAGCCATGTGCATATTTGGGCACCACCCAGTTGCTGACTGTTGTCACGATAGCAGTGCCTGTCTGGAGAACACCAGACTCCATTCTCTAGCAGATGCGAAGATCTATGAGGGGCTATGTGATTTACAAAGAAGCAACTCTCAGGCCCACACATGGATATAGAAGATTAGTCCTGGAGCCATATTTCACTGTTTTCCTCAGTTTGCCCAAGTTCCTGGAGCCCAGGTTATCTTCAGTCTAAGAGTCTGTGATTTCACATGATGATCAACCATCAGTAACTGGAATCCAGTTTTCCCAGACCGTTCTTCTTTAGGGATGGAACATATGGGATTGGTATGTCACCACTTCCTTCTCTCACACTGGTGCCAGACATCAATAATCAATCACAGAACTCTTCCACTGAGCCAAAATGCAGACTTTTCATTTATTTGTTTAACAAATGTTTCTGAAGCGTCCTCTTAAGAGCTAGTTGCAGAGACAGAAAAACAGTAAAATATAAACCACACTGTAGGTCTACAGGTACCACATGCTAAGTGCCAAATAAAAGATAGTAGACAATGAGTATTATAGCCCAACTCCCCTTCTGAAATAGTATTTCAATTTCCTAGGACCCTGAAATTTCATTTTTAAAATTTCAGTGTTGTTGTACGTAGAGCAACACAACTATTTCTCGTAGATCTGAGATGAATTAATTTCAAAAACAGCTCACAAAGTACTATAAGAAATGCAGAAGTTGCTGTATGCCACCCACCAAGAAAGTGAGTCAAGGATGTTTGAACTGCTAGGTTCTTCTCCCTCAAATACCTCTCTGACCTACAAAAAATCCAGGTTGGAGTGGATCTGATTGCCATTTGGGGTGAAGTACACTGGATGCCATTTCAGCATCAAATTATTCAATCCGAAACACTTTGAAAATGCTGAAGAGTTGGGTTAGTCATAGTTTTCCCACCTGAATACAATGTGCATAATATTGCAGGATTTTTTTCCCCACTTTTCTGGTGGTGGAGACATTTGTGGAGCCTGTGGAAAATGATTTATTTGCTATTTGATGGACAGCCAACCAAGCAGACAGAGAGAGGGCTGCCATCCATTACATTTTCCTATCAGGAGCTCACCTGGAATTGTGTTCATACGTCTTTGAGGAGGCTGGATTGGGAGGGAAAGAGGAAAGAATCTTACCCTCTGAAGAAGATAGCTTACTCCTGAGTAGGAGAAGCCTGGATCCATGCCCTCTGGGATTTCGGGCCGTAGCTTTTAAGATCCAAAGAGGAGATGGAAGTCAAAAGGGCTGACAAGTGGTCTAGAGACAGACAAAATAATGATGGCTGGAATGCTCTTGTTCCAGAAGTGTAAATTGGAAACTGGCTGTAATCTCAGGCAGCCCTCTAGAACCTCATATACCCCAAGTTATCACCCATAAAGCCTAAAAGCAGGCAGGACTTATTCCTGTAAGCCCTTGGGATTACCAGATGTTTCCTTCCATGGTCAGTATCCTTTGGGTTGTCCACCCCTGTTTTTCCAGATCTCTGAGGCTCTCAGTTTGCAGTTGCAGGATTTTGTCTTTCTCCTTCTTGGATTGCTTCTGAAAAACTCAGGGTCTTTCTTCCTCAAAGTTTCAAAATCATAGCATCTTGTCCAGACTTACCTACCTAGCTTGGAACTTTGAGGAAGAATGATGGCTCTTTCCCCTCAATGTTCGGCCAGCCTTTCTATACAACAGTCCTTAGTACTGATACATCTACAAAATTAAACTCCAAGGATCCAAGCCTGCCACTGTTCTGCTCGTCCCTCCCCCACTTTCAGGTTCGTTTTGCCACTTTGGAAGCCATTTGGGGCTTCCCTGGTGGCTCAGCTGGTAAAGAATCCTCCTGCAATGCAGGAGACCTGGGTTCGATCCCTGGGTCAGGAAGGTCCCCTGAAGAAGGGAATGGCTACCCACTCCAGTATTCTTACCTGGAGAACCCCATGGACAGAGGGGCCTGGTGGGTGGCAGCGCATGGGGTCACAGTCACATACCACTGAGTGACTTTCACTTTCCCTTTCCCTTTTGCCCCTGTCAGTGGATCTCTGCTGCTGGCATGAAACAAATATTTTGAATTTTTGATTACTTTCACCCCTAGTCTTGGTGCCTTGCCTTCCATCTGCAATTTTTCTGAGAAAGTATTTGTGTTTATTCCCCCTCCAATCTACACTTGCAGGATTTGGCAGTAGGTCAGAGGAGTCCTTATTTCCATCACTTAAAGGACAACTGCTCCAGGACCACCACCCCCACCTCCAGAGTAGCAGTTAACAATAATAAAGCAGCTGACAGCTTTTCCTGATGTCCTGTGGTGCCATGCATTGACCTTAAACATGGTCACTTGTCATGATTTTAAAGGAGCCTTGGCTCCCAAAGCACAGCTTTGGGAATTTGTAGTTGTTGTTCAGTTGCTAAGTTCTGTCCGACTCTTTGTGACCCCTTGGACTGCAGCACGCCAGGCCTCCATGTCCCTCACTATCTCCCGAAGTTTGCTCAAGTTCATGTCCACTGAAGCAGTGATGCTATCCAACCATCTCATCCTCTGCTGCCTTCTTCTTTTGCCTTCAATCTTTACCAGCATTCTAGTATTCTTGCCGCGAGAACCCCCATGAACAGTATAAAAAGGCAAAAAGATTTGGGACTACAGCAGTGGGGATGGGTGTCTTTTATTCAAAAGAACAAGAATGCATGAACTTCATGACTTGGGGGAACAGGGTGCTAAATGACCACCTCCTCTGAGCCTAGCAGCCTGCAAGATCAAAAGGGTCTTTGTTTCCAAAGGTTTTTAGCAAAGTTTCCCACTGCCTTCTGTTTGAATGAGAGGCTGGGCAGAGGAAGACTCAGTGGCCAGTGAGCAGAGTGTGGAATTGAGACCTGCTTGAATTTTGCAACACACAGCATATTTCATCCCTCACATGACACAGCAGCAGCCTTCTGGAAGAGACAGTTTAGAATTCTTCTGCGTTCCAATCTTTTGTCCAATAGTGTTATCACTTCATTTCTGAGCGAGGTTCTGAATGCCAATGGTAGCTGGTATGGTCCAGGGATGGTTAAGAAGTTCTTTGCCAGGAAGTCAGCGTGGACAGGCAGGAGCAGCGCTGCATGAGTTCTTCAGCAGTCTCAGTGGACTTCTGACACCTCCTCTGAGACAGACTATGTGGCCGCTGTCCAGAGCCACTCACTCCAGCAGAAGGATTGAAGCTCACCTCGGTGACTCCCACTTCAAAGAACTGTTTTGAGGCCCTCCTGGACACAATCCTACCTGCTGGAACTTTTGCTGTCTTTTTAGCCCTTTGCCCACACACATCTGGATCACCTTGGCAGTTCCTGGGAGTATTAGTTGCTAAGTCATGTCTGACTCATTGTGATCCTATGGACTGTAGCCCACGAGGCTCCTCTGTGTACGGGATTCTCCAGGCAAGAATATTGGAGTGGTAGCCATGCTCTCCTCCAACAGCTCTTCTGGATCCAGGGATTGAACCCAGGTCTCCTACACGGCAGGCAGTTTCTATCACCGGGAATCCATGGTTATCTCTTGTTCCAATCACATCCATGGAGTCACTTAAAGCTGATGGATGCGAGGCAGAATCTTTTTTGACCCCCCAACCCCACCTCACCCCACATTTAAATACAGCTCTTTGTAGAGACCTATTTCTGATGTACTTAAAAGATTCATAAATATCTGGAAAGCTCTTTGACATTCTCTCAGACAATATTCTGTGCCTTTGGAAGGCTCTATTATACTCACTGAAAGCCAAGCTATGCATTTTTCTTTTTTACCTTGACTTTTCATAAAAGGTTATGCTGACGTAGATCTTTACTAACAAAAAAAAAAAAATCTTTCTGATGAAATCAGGATAAATAATTCCACACATCATCAAGTGGGGAAAAGGGCTTTGCATTGGTTTCCATGGAAATCTGAAGATGAAGTAAAGTAATAATTTCAAGGCAGAGCAGCTGAATTGAAGATAATGGTAAAAATAGTTTGATAAAGAAAATAGAATAAAGTAATCAAGAAGCCTCCAATCAATTATTCCTCTTTGTTTACTTTCCAGTGATTAATTTGTCTGCGTTTATTAACCTGATGAGATTAAGCAGACCTTCCTAGTGATTTATTTCGTAATTGTTTCCAAGGTTTGACATAAGCTGTGGAATTATTGAAGGTGGAGATTTAAATTCAATTACTCATGAAGCAGGTGGTGCCTCTCCTGAAAGAATATCTGGATTCACGGCCTTCCTATGCTAACATTATGAGTGAGAATTATTAATTCATCTGATAGTATCTCCCAAAGACTTTTAGAAGTCATTTGGCATCCACATACTTCACAAGTCAGCAGCTTCAGAACTGAACTCGAAGTACAGAGAACCCAGAGACAAATAAAGGATTTTATGTTAAAGACTTTTTTTTTTTTTTTTTTGGCCAGAGCCTCCCTGGGGCCCTGGGCTGTGGTGCTATCATGAATGGCATCCACCAGCTGAAGCTTTGAATGTCAGAAGAATAGCGTTCTTTGAATTTGACCAATGGTCCCCACTCTCTTTACCTTTGAAGGGCAGCTCTGGATAAGATCATGCTTTATTTTGACAGATGAGAGAGACAGAGAGACACACACACACACAGATTGAGAGATCAAGAGAGGCACCTTGAAAATCTTTAAATGAAATGAGAGAAATGAAATGACTAATTCATTTTTGTCTCTGTGGTCATGGTTGTATATCTTTTTCTATTCTTTCTGTGGGTATAGTAAGGATAAACAGGGTTCTCCAAACACTACTCCAGGCGCCAACTCTCCATCATCCGCAAAGGCCCGGAACACATCTAAGAATGGGAAGTAAGTGAAAAGTGCCCCCATGCACCTGACATAGCTGTCACAAAGCCATGTGCTGTCCTCATTTTGTCATTCATTCATATTCATTCAGAGATTTGTGGAATGCCTTCTGTGGGCTTCGCTTTGGGTTAGTCACTGGGGAATTTAAATGAGTGAGGCAGGTGTCAGGAATATTGGGTGCACGAAAGACTAAAGAAGGGAGGAGAGAGAGGGGAGCGTCAGGAGGTGACTTTGGAAAGAAAGCTTTTAGGGCTGATTGTGATGACGGCCAAGGACTTAGAGCAATGCAAGATTTGAACTGTACTTCTCAAAAAGTGAAGAAAGGAGAAGCAGCGGCACTGATCAATCATTTTATGATTTGTAAAATCCATGAAAATCTGTCTGATCCATACACTAAGATTTGGGGTGGATTTAGAAGAATCTGGAAAGCCATTCCATAACTGGCCTGGTTTAAGTGCATGTACATTGTGGCCATATCACTGATGTACATGATATGTGTATTCTTTTCCTGTGGACTGACCTGTACTTTGACCTACCGGAAACTGTCTTTTTGGTATTGCCAAAAACTTGGATTGGCTGAACATTTGGGATGTTAGATTTGCTCTTTGGGTTGATTCCATGAAACAATGTTGGCTGACCTCTCTCTCTGGCTTTAGCAGAGCATGGCAATTGGAGAGAGTGTGATCTCTTGCAGATAAGATATCTCCAAGTAGGTGCTCCCTTTTGAAAGTGGCTGCAGCCCTTTGGTGAATGACTCGGGTCCTCTTCTTGTAAGCCCTCTGTCTCAGAGCTGTCGGGCATTGTGACAGGCAGAAATACAGCCCGAAGGAGCACCCAGCCCGCATCCAGGAGAAGATGAAAGATGCCTTCGTCATGCTAAAAGCTCTAATCTAGCAATAAGCTATGTCACTACAAGAGCACAGCTTTGCTACGAAAGGTGAATTTGTAACGGTCACATATCTTATGTATTCAGCATTGGGCCGTAAATGCTGCAGTTTGATCTTATTTTCAATTCCCAAAGTGAAAGATCTATTGGCTGCCTTTTCCCCCCTCTTTTTCTCCTGAATACCATTTCAGGTTTGCATATAAAGTTGAATGTCTGCTATCCTGGAGAATATCAAAAGCAGTGGTGAAGACATAAGACGGCCTCTCAGAGCAGTTAGAACTCATTTCAGTTATTTATCGCTGAACACCACAATCAAAATGCTGTATAAATTATGAAGGAAGGGAATTGATGCACACACCCTCCAGCAGCTGTTTCCAAATTAGTCCCAATTCATCGTCAGCATGCGCCCACAGGTAACAGAGATGGCATTGGAGAATCACTCTGAACTCCATGCTTGCAGAAATGGCAGGCCCTGTCTGGGTATCTTGTACACACCTGTCCTGCTGACAACTGCAGGGCACAGTCTCCATTTATTAGACCCTGATGTATAATTAGGGATACTTGTGATTGCTGCTGTGCTTTGAAAGAGCCTTGTTTTGTGTCTTTAGGCTTTGTGGGAACCCAGACTCTTACCCTGTGAGTGAAGAGTCTCAGTGAGCCACAAAAGAGCAGTTGGTAGAATTGGAGTTCAGATGACATAGGGAACACGTACCTAATACCATTCCCGAGTTGTTAACATAGAGGCCAGCATAAATACGTTCTTAAGTAGATAAACACGATCTTATAGCCCACTTGCTGAATCTGGGCAGCTCCCAAGCTTCTGCCATGGTGAGGGCCTCCCTTCCTGCACATTCTGAGCTGGGTGTCTTTTGTCTCTCATGTATGTGACACCCAGATTGTGTGTGTTCTTGTCAATTCTTCATTCTTTGGTGGGGAGGGGGGTTATTGATGAAGAATAAAAAGTTCTCCAATAGACAGTATTCTCTTCAAGGCTATGTTTCAGGTTCTCTCTCTTATCTCCCATCAGTTGGCAGGAAGTTTGTTGGTTTTTTTTTAACTCTTTCTCTGTACATTTTCTCCTTCTCAGAAAATTTTTGTCAACAGCAGCAGTACTGACCTTCCATGAATATGGTGAGACTATCTGGTGGGGGGGTGTCATTTTCCCATACTTTCTAGAACAAAACAACGTCTGTCAGTGTGTTAGGAACACATGTTTTTATTGGTCAGAGAGAGTGGTTATTTCCTGGATTTGAGGGAGTGTGGTGGGGAAGGAGGGAGCTAGGTGGGTTTCTGCCCCAGCCCCGGGGTTTTCCCCATGGTGCCTTTTCACAATAGTCAGCATCTGGGGTGGGTGTTGTTCTGCTGGCTTTTCTCATGTTATTTGACGTAATAACAGGGAGACATGGAGCAGTTTTTAAGAGTTCCTCTGTGCTATTTTGAGGCCAGATACAGGCTGGGAGATAGAAGGTGTGTTCTTCTCTGAAAAGTAATTGGCCTCCTCTCTTTTGAAGACAAGTTAAGCTGCCTCAGATATACCTCACGACCCCAAATAATGACGACCAGTATGTGCTGAGTGGGTGATATGGGCCAACCTCTGTCCCCCAGCACTTGATACATTTTGTTTCATTAATTCTCACCTACCAAAAGCTCATGAAGTAGGCACTATTATTATTTCCATTTGATATATGAGGAAATGGAGGCTTGGAGAGGATATTGTATGCTTATATGGGGTCTTCCAATGAACAATTTTGGCATAACCCTTCCTTAGCACCAATAATAGTAATAATCATCACTAGAATCTATCAAACTTTGACACTGTGCCCTTGTGCTAGACCCTGAGCCACAGAGACAGATATAAGATACAATAGGTGCCCTCAAGGAACTCACAGTCTTCGCAGAGAGCAGAGGATGGCAGTGTGGTACCCACAGAGAAGCAGTCACAGAGCCTCCATTGGTGGACCCAACAGAGTCACCCCAACCAACGCCGAGGTCCAGGTGGAGAAGACATCATGTGCGGATATCAATGAAGGCTTCTGAGAAGTGACCCTTGAATCCTTTAATTGTCTCCATTTATCTCCCATGTGGCAAGGCAAGGGCAGAAGAGGAAAATGCAAATTAATCACTAAGATGGACAGAATCCTCTCATGTTGATGAAAACGAGTGAGAGTTGTGAATGAGGTCAAAGCTAAAACTGAATGACCAGTTGTGTCTTTTTTCCCAACCTCAATTCATTTGGGGCCAACCGACATGCAGTATAGCAGGCTTATTAGGTTAAGAAACCTACAGCTTAAAAGTTGTGTCATTCTGCTTGCTCAGTTTTATTGCCTGCATCTGAAGCTGGGTAGCCAGCCCTCTGTTTCAGGGAGGAACAGATGGAATGGGATATGTCTGAGCAGCAGAGCCAGACTACCCTGGCAGTGACTTTCAGGGAGGTATATGCAGTTTATTCTATGCTAACAGTGAGCCAAAATGACAGAACAAGAAAATAAAAAGCAGTTGCAGAGCCATACCACGGAGATCAGGAAGCATAGGTTTGGCAGAGGTTGATCAGAGACCAAACAGACCAGGCTGCCATATTTAATTTAGTTCCCTCTGCTAATGTGAGTCTGTTATTCTGTCCGATGCATCAGGCCACAGACAATCCCTTTGCCGATCCATTGGGTTATTCCCAACAAGCACTTAAACCATCAAGGCTGAGCATGCATGAAACCACAGGAGCTGTTATAGATTTTCTGTTTGTATCAGAACATGTTCACAGGTCACATGAAACCAACCCTTTTGTTGACCAGATAAGGGCTCAAGAAGAGTCAGTCACTTTCCCGGAGTCACGCATCTAATCAGCAGATGTCAGCCTAGAATCCTGGTATTCTAATACTTGTCCTGTGCTCTTTCTACTTCAGCGTATGCTGCAGTTCTCCCAAATAGCAAGGCACTTTGGTTAATCACACCCTCAAGGCTTGGAGCATAATCTCAGGATGTCCAGATGAGTGCTATGCCCTTCATACACCGCCATACCCATATTTGTGGATTCTGTCAGCCTCCATGAAAATGGAGACCTTGGGGAGAAACTGAAATCATTCCATTAAAAAAAAAAATGTAGCAGTAGTGATGATGAAAGGAAATAGCATGCACTTTTCAAATACTTCACTGTTTCTCCAAAGTACGATATTCTAGTTGTGTTTAGACAGTTACCCTTTCTCAGTATTACTGTTGAGCTATCTTGAGCCTTTAACACACCCCTTCATCAAGAAAGCAATAAAGAGAACTTGTAGATTACTATAGCTGTTTTTACTCAAGTCAGTCAACCAAGGCTGAGGGTGTGTGTGTGTGTGTGTGTGTGTGTGTGTGTGTGTGTGTAATATTCAGAGGCATCAATTTAAAAATTAGATTGTAGGCAGTTACAGATGATGCTGAATATCAATCAGTCCTCTCAGCCTGAGATGTTTTTCACATAGACACAGGGTATGGAAAGACAAGGACCAAGTTCAATTTGCAAATACTAGTGGAGGACATGAATATTACAGGACCAGGGCAGAGCACCCAAGCATGGTGCCTGGTAAAAGATACCATAAATGTTGGATTCAGTTCCATAAATGTCAGCTTAAATGAAGGAAACTGGAGAGGGAAGGAAGGATGCTAAAATGGAGGAAAGGGAGGACAGAAGGGGAATCTGAGACGGTTAAGTCACACCTGCTCACTGGACACATCTATCCAGAGCCAATCCTGGTAGCAGATACCACAGGAAGAGTGACTCCAACCTGTTTTTGCCAAACTGTCTCATAATGAACAGGCCTCTTTCAGCAGTCACTAGATGAGCACAGTCAGGAGCAGATAGCTTCATAAATAAACACACCAGTTCTTTGGTTTTCGTTGGCAGGACCCAAATGGAAAACTTTCCTGCTTTAGAATGAAGAGGCAAAGTCTTGGTTGTTCTGTGTGGATTCAGTGTGGTGCAGTTCTATGTTCAGATTGAGTTGTTTGCAGGTGGGTTACTAGTGTCCAAGTCCTGTGTACTATGATCTCATGATTATGTCATTTCCTCTCATTGAGAGCCATGTATTTCTTCTAAAACAGTAGGCTGTGACTACCGCCAAAACCTCTAGTTTTGCCTCTCTGTATGAAAGTGTGTGTGTGTGTATAGTTTCACTTCAAAATTGTGGTATGCTATATGAGTACAACAATCCAATGGCCAAGTATTTAACTTTTCAAATCATCGCTATAGTTCGATGCAATGATGATGTCAGTAATGCCTTAGTTTAGCTATTAGGCTAAGTCTAATATCACAAAGGTTTGTAGAAAACCAAAGCCCCAAACTCACTCACTCATTCTTTTTCTCTCCACCTACCCTCCCTGCCCCTCCCTCTCTGCTGTTGCTCCTTTGTAGAAAAAGACAAATGACAGAGACATAAGCTGATGTCAGAATGTATTTCTAAGAACAACATGGAGTGGAGTGTGCCTGAGAATCAGGACATTTGTAGCCTAATTGCCTTTTTCCTCCAATATCCCACATCCAGGATAGTGCAAGACCTTTGGTCACAACAAAAAGGTCAAATCTATCCAAGAAGGTATACTTATTAATAGGGCAGGAAGCTAATTAAAACATTTGAAAAGGACTTTTAATAACAAGGGGTCAATAGCACATAGGTTTGGCATACTTTGAGCTTTCACCTAGTGCCAACCAACTGTAGATGGGGCTGTTCAAAGAGCTCCTTAAATAAAACAGTCATGCAGTCTTGTGTGTATTTGAAAGGACATCAGCTATGGAGTCAGATGCACCTGGATGTGAATCCTGGCTCTATCACTGATTAACTTTGTACCTACCTCATTGGGCTATTGTGAGGATAAAATTATCATAATCTAAAAGTAAGGCTCTTCTAGTGTCTGGCACATGGCAACTGTTTAATAAATGTCAACTAGTGATTATGCTTGCTTCAGCTGCCAAAGTACTGCAGCTGGGGACAATGTGACCTGGCCAGTATGATCCTGACCAAATAAGAGCTCTGGTTATCTGCTTGCCAGCTCCAGAAATGGGGAAGCAGAAGCCTCAGCACCGCTAGCAATACATACATCATGCCCATAGAATTGAGACAAGAAAGTCCTGGACCATCCAGGAAGAAATAGTCCAGTCATGGAAATAGTTCCTAGTAGATACACCACCACATCTCTGTGATGGTTAATATACTAACTACCATCATGTTAATAAAACCCCCTAAGGATCTGACTGCTCTGGTTCTCCAGCTTAGTCAAGAAGAGGGTTCTGCTCATGAGCCTTTAGAAGGGAGGAGTCCTTTTTTCTCCCTTCTCGCCTGCCACACAAAATCACGGACTCCGCATGCTGCTCTCTAGAACAGGGGTCCTCGATAACTCTTCTTTTTCCTCTGTGGCTACATGGTGAGAACTCTCATTGGCACTGCTCTGGTGGAGCTCAGGTTACATCCACTTTCCAGGTGCTGGCTGGAATTCCACTCCTCTCTCACTTGAGAAGGCTTAGGGATGCAAGAAGGGTGATGTTCAACAAGAACTCCTCCACTTTCCTCCAAGTAACAAATCTCTGTCTCTCCATCACATTCCCTCTCTCTCTCTCTCTCTGGAACTCTTTCTCCCTCCCTCCATCCCTTCCTCCCTCCTCCCCGACCCGTCTATCTATCAGTACTCCATCTTGCCTTATACCCTAATATTTTTACTTTGGGCTCAGTTCTTTCTGACCTCAAGGAATTACAGAGCTTAAATCAATGGCATCTTCTAATGCCTCTAGGCCGAATCTGTTGTTTTTCACAACAAATAACCAATCAAGCATGGCCCACTATGGTTTGCAGTAGAAGAGCTGCAAACTCTAAGAGAGTATGGAAACACAGTGCTAGCCAAATAATTACTATGAATCAAACAACCTGGCTAAAAATCTGGAGTGTAGAAGCATTTAAAGGTAGAGAAGAAATTTTTAATTTGTTGAAGTCAATTTTTATTTTTTTTCTTTCCTGGATTATGATTTTGGTAGCGTATTTAAGAAAATATTTGCAGACCCCAAAATGCAAAATTTTTTTTTAACTATGACCTGCCTTCTGGGAGAAAGCGAGTATAATTCATTTATTATTATTTTTAATATCTATTTGTATTTATTTATTTGCTGCACTGGTCTTGGTTGCAGCATGTGGGATCTTTGATCTTCCTTGAGACATTATGGGATCTTTAGTTGCTGCTTGCAAACTATTAGTTGTGCACGTAGGATCTAGTTCCCTGACCAGGGTTCGAACCTGGCCCCCTGCACTGGAGCATGAAGTCTTAGCCACTGGACCACCAGAGAAGTTCCCACAGGAGTTTTCATCTATGTTTCCTTCTAGATAGTGTTATGATTTTGATTTTACATTTAGGGCAATTATGTAATTTAAGTTTTGGATATGGTGCAGGGTAAAGATCAAAGTTTTGTTTTTACATATGGATATCTAGTTGTTCAGGATAATTACCTTCATTTCCTTAGTGTTTCATTCTTTCGTTGGGTCAGAGGGAAAATGAATGGTGGAAATCTGAACATGCTTTGACCTTCTTTTCTAGTCTGTAAACGTAGGTTTTTGAATAATGCACATTCCAAAAGTAAAAGGTAATGTGAGTTATCATGGAAGGTGAGAGGTGGGAAACCAGTGTTGGAAGTTGATGTTAGAAATAATCATTGGATTTGGGAGTTCCCTAGTGGCCTGGTGGTTAGGATTCCACATTTTGACTGCCATGGCTTGGGTTCAGTCCCTGGTCAGGGACTGAGGTCCTGCAAGCTGCACAGTTTACCAGAGAAAAAGAGAGAGAGAGAGGAAAATAAATGTAACACTTCACATTCAAAACTTACATTCCCTGAAGCAGAGTTCTCAGGCCTTTCACTGTCCATTAAACCAGTGGGAGCTTTCTGCAATCCTATTGCCAGGATTCATCCCAGACCTGGAGACGGCAAGGCCAC